>NC_140956.1:114844176-115101652 GCF_014529385.1 Adiantum capillus-veneris | reverse complement strand
CAAGCTACCTCTACACAGCAAAAGACGACAATCTTAAGCTATACGGTTTCTAAAAGAAAGTTTTTACTATATGAGATCCTAGAGTAAGTTAAAGGATAACTTCACAAAACGCTCGTGTTTTTTCCTAGTTTAGGTCTCTTTGATCCCCGACAATGGCGCCAAATGTGGGACGGGTGTTTAACGGACTCACTATTCTATCTTATTGCAGATTTAGCAAGAACCACGATTAAATTGTCAATCCATGGGATGAAACTGACTCGACTAATGCATAGAGGCTACAAGAGGTTGTCAATCTCTCGGAAAACAAAAAATAACTCGAATCTAACTCAAGCTACACTCAAGTGACTAAAATCACCAAAAGCTAATCGCTCATCGGCAAACAAATCACATCCCTTACAGCATCAAATGACATCCACACGTAATGAAACTTCTAGGACATGTTTATAAGACCTAAGCACACATACTTATGGTCTCAAATTCCACTTTATGTCAAGTGGGAAAAATTGCGATTATTAACAGCAGTGGATTTTTGACCTAATCGTTTTTGACCCAGAATGCACCTAAATGCTTAGCAATGATGTCCCAATATCCCGTCTATGCTTAACTTTTGATTTTGAAGTGTAAATTCCTACTTATGATGAAATTAGGCCGCGGGTCAGTGACGCCAAAAGCTACAAAATACCATGAAGTGTTTACGTCAATGCATAGAGCTCTTACCTGCGGTTGCAATGCAACAAACACGACTGCAATGTGACAACCAAGGAGGGAGTAGGAACCGCGAGAAGGAGAGAAGTGAGCATCGTTAGCTCACGCTATGTATTTCATTATCCAAAACTTAATAATAACTTACAAAAAATGACTTTTATACCTTAGCCAAGGTTTTGGTGGTCAAAACTAACAATTTGGGAGCTCTAACTAAATATAGGTAATGATAGGTTGATACAATCTGGAAGCTTGTAGCCCCGGCTCATCAATTACAAGGTTTATCCGAAACATAGAAGTTACAATATTCCCGAGTTATCAAAAATAATAAGTGTTTTTACAAGAAGAGCTCCGAAAAATGGTATCCATGTTAGCTTGCTACTAACAAGTCTGAATGTTGAAAAGTGCTATAGGATGGTATTCTTGGTAAAACGAAAAAGGTATTAATGTGCTCCTCATAATTATACAACGGGTACTAATATCCATATGGTAGGTATTGAACTTGTTCTTAAGAAGTGACCCTAGGGTGGCTTATATATGAAATTAAATCTGGGTTCAAAGATCTCATAAAAATTTCCACAATTTCTTAAAATGTCACTTGTTAATGAGTTATTAAACTCACTTATAAGAGGTGATTCATATGCAGATAATTCCGTAAGCTTGGTACTAATGCAACTATATGGGAACACTTGGAATTATGCTTCTGTGATTGAGCATGAGTTGAGGCTTTCAAGAAATATAGAGGGTGTTTGAGCACAAGGCAGGCTAGATCCATGATAACACTCTTTACACTTGATCATGTACTTGCACTTCTATATATCATAGAGAAGGATCAAGCACATGGATGCTATATCGATTGCTTCTTTGTGGATCTTTGCAACACATTGGATAAAGAACCTAGAGTGAGATTGATGCATAGATTGTATGATTTGAGTGTTCCAAGTAAGACTACACAGGGTATTTTGGCACTCTATGAGACAATGATAGGTATAATGCATGCACCAAAGGGGCTATAAGGGACAATTCAGCTCACTATTTTTCAAACTCAAGCAGGATTGTTTTCTCTCTTCTACTCAATATGGCTTGTATCTTGATGCGGCATCAAACTATATTGATAGAGAGCCTGATAGAGTCACACTATTGATACTATTAGCATTGTGGACTTGCCGGAGGGGCTACAAATACTATTAGATGCATTATGGATCTATGCATACAATAGAGATTTGTATGTGAACATTGAGAATACCAAGGTGATGATTTTTAACACCACATCAGAGTGGATAAGGAAATAAGATTAAATTTTTACTTATAGTTAGGAGTTGATGGAGTATGAAACTCCTATACATATCTACGACTCATTTTTTATACTCTTTTTCTATGAGAGAGGCAACTTTGAGACTAACATGAAAAAAATACTGCTAATGATTGTTAGTGACTTTAAATTGCTTTTGGTAATCTAGAATGTGGTCTTTTGATCTAGGAAATGTCGTACTAGTCCTTGGTGGTCCTTTGAGTTGACTCTTCTCATTGCAAGTTTTACTAGGAATAGATCTAGTGGAGGGTTTTTGAGTCAAACGAATCCGCTTCATGTAAGACCTGTGCTAGAGGTTCATCTGAAGATGAATAATACATTTTAATCTTTGACACATATAGACTCCAAGTAGCATTAATCCAAAATAGTCTCTCAATCTGACTATGACATTGGACAAAACAAGTCAACCTCATAGGGTTCCTCCCATGTGATCTTCAAATTTGATTTCTTAGTCCTAAATTTGATTGATAAAGAGATACAAGACCCCCCTTCTATAATTCCCTCACTTTTAGTCTACTTTTTGACCAATGCTTCCTTTATTAATAAACTATCCCCTTTTAGAATTCCCTCATTTTTAGTCTATAATCATGCAATGCAATGCCTTTTGTTGCTAGAGTACCTACTGTTCTAGCATTTCGTTGGTCTGATCTCATCCATCTTCATGAGTTCAATTTCTTTAGATTGACATTGAAATCCATGTCATGCTCTATCACTAAACTAAGCTTGGTAATAGTGAATTATAGTGGTATGACTTCCTATGTTCTATAAATCATCCTAAAACAAGCCATACCAATTGTTATTTTGTATGAAATTTGTAAGCCCATAATGTTGTTTGAAGTTTCTCATCCCAAATGTGTGGTTCCTTCTGAACTATCTTTGTCAAAATGGTCTTGATTATTTTATTTTTGCTCTTGGCTTTTTGTTGCATCTAGGATAATATGGTGTGGATTTTCAATGCTTGATGGAAAACATCTTTGTTAGAATATGGATTGTATTGTTTATGAAGCGTGTACCTTAATCTAAGACTATCTCGAGTGGACATCCATATTGGCATATAATATGTTCATAAATAAACCATGCTGTGAATTTGGCTATATTATTAGGAAGTGCCTTTTCCTTTGGTGTCAACATTCTAGAGTATCTTTCCCTAATGGATGTTACTAAGAGTAAGTGCAATCCAAAAGATGACATCCATCAAACCTTGTTAGTGATGCTTTTAAACTCTGTGTGTGTGTGTGTGTGTGTGTGTGTGTGTGTGTGTGTGTGTGTGTGTGTGTGTGTGTGTGTGTGTGTGTGTGAGTGAGAGAGAGAGAGAGAGGTTGATAAAATCCATATATTTGTTACAAAACAATATGTGAACAAATCTTCCATGCATCCTAACATTGCGTTCAAAATGTAGTAAACCATTATTTCTTGTAATAAGTGAGCGTACCTGGTCTTCCGAATTTGGCTATTCAAGTGCTTTGGGAGTATCCCCATAGTCCTCAGATCCTCTGAACTGCCTTGGTTTCTTACTTGTTGACGCCATGCTACTTGGTGTGTGTGTGTGTGTGTGTGTGTGTGTGTGTGTGTGTGTGTGTGTGTGTGTGTGTGTGTGTGTGTGTGTGTGTGTGATCTTCTTTAATTGCTCCTTACCTTTAGGCAGTTTGAGTAGGGTTTCAATTGTGTTGGAAACTGGTGTGTTGTGTAGCTTTTGAAGAAGTGGAGTTCTTGGTGTGTATAGGACTAGTCCCTTAGCTGCTTCTAGCATGTGTTCATGAAACTGATAATAGATGATTACCGCATGCCTTAATTCAATTGGAAACAAGGCTACCCAAGCAATAAAGGCATATACTTGGGCTGGTCCCGATGAAAATTGAAAGAACTTTGGTAAATTCTGGAATACATACCACAAAAGCTGGTCAAACCAAATGATTGAAGAGGAGCAATTGGAGTTTGGATCCACCCTTTTGCATTGGCATTTAAGGAAGGGTCTATAAGAATTCCAACAGTTTTTCAAAAACCGTTTTTGATCCTTTGCCCTTTCCATAAGAGAGAGTCATTTGGTGCGAGCAATGATTGAAGAGATTGGGCATTGTTTATTCATCGACATCTATAAATTTGACATGTTTAAGCTCGAAGAGAATGTCTTGTGCTAGAAGATGTTTGGAATGTAAGGCCAAGGTTTTACATTGCTCAACAATGTCCGTGGGAATGCTACAGAGAAACCCTAGAGAGGAAATTGTAAAAGGTGCCCGATGGTTCAATATTTCATAATCCCAGAGCTTATGTTCAAGTCGAAAAGGATCCAACTCAACTTGCCTGGGTGGTAGTAAAGGGATTACCTCTGCGAAGACTTTAGAAAATGCTCTTTCTGGGGATAAAGAGTTTGCATCTGCTAAAACGTTGAGGGCTTCTTTCTCTTTTTCTTCCAGAAGGTCCAGATCTTGAAGGGGATTAATAACCTTTTCCAGAGTGCTTGATTTCTATAGGTACAGCTGGAAGGTTACTGATAAAATATAACTCGTTCACAATAGTGGGTAGAGAAGTAAAATAAAAATCAAGATCTAAACTATCTTGTGCATCAATAATGGTAATTTGGCTAGGAAGGTACTAAAGGCCTCTAAAATCTTATCCTTCTCTTTTCTAGAAAGAATCAATAAGGAGAGCCAGTCATTTATAGAGGTTGTGTTAAGACAGATATAGAGTGGGTGTTTATAGCTTGTTTCTCAAAATAAAGCAATTTTTTGTGGAATTCCACACCTTTGAAACAAGAAATTATACATTGGGTACCAATAGGTGGAATAGGAATGTCTTCTTCTATTCCATACCTTAGACGGGGGAGAGATGGAATCCAAAATGCCTGAATCAATCACCATATAAGTATTAAACCAACAATTATTTTTATACTAGTATTAAATTTCCTCAGTATATGATGGATACCCGACTAAAGGTATCCCGGAAAAATTTTGTGTGTGTTTGAATGTAAAATCCCATCATTCAAAATCATATGCAGAGAGACTTAAATACTGTTTGCAATTACCATATTGTGTAAAGAACAAAACAAAGAAGAATTTCTTGATATAAATTCATTACAAAATACTTTGATACATGACAAAGTAGGAGCTTTAAGTCGAAACTTCTATCAGATGAAAGCAGGGATCTTTACCTGCCAACAAACCACAAGTACAATTAATTAGAATTCATTTTCACTAAATGGGTAATAGATATATCAAGAAATCCCCACTTCTTGTTATTGTTGTCACACCCTGGACCCCAGCCATACTCCTAATCATATCTTATGTTTTCTTTTGCTTGTCTATGTAAGTAGGGTCGATTACAATTTGTGAAAGTTTCTATGGGTTTACACGGTGTCAGGAGTTTTTTGGAGCAAGGGATTGCGCATATGTACATATACATGCATGGTGCATCAAATAAAGAATTGCCCTTTTTTCAGAGCCAGGTGGTTATGTGGGGCCCACATGTGTACAGGTAGGACAGGGTGTACATAGTGCATCGATTTTCACTATTACCAGTACCACTGGTTTTTTCTACAATAATGAGGAGTTGGTAGCGCGTAAAACTTCTCGAGGAAGCTATCCGCGGGCCGATGACATGAGGTAAGCGAGTGCGTCAGATGGCATCTAGTGGCGTCAGGAGGCCAAATGGGGTCAATACTTGCACGTGGATAAGTACAGACACAACGTGGATGTTTTCTTGTGAGAATTATGCAGAAAGGTCATCATGAGGACCACTTTTTGGGGCCACTTCACGTGGTTGCGGAATGCATTATTGAAAAGAAATGAGTGCCAGGTGTGCAGATGATGCAAAAAAGGTGACAACTATGCACTGCGAGGTCAGTTTTTGGCATGTTCGGGGTCCGTTTGAGGTCATCTAAAAGGCCAAGGGTGCCCAACTAATAAATCTAAGTGTGGAAACTGAAAAAACTGAGAGAAGACCAGAAAAAACGTGGAGAAGAGAGGAGGAACAGCCGCAGGTGTGTTTTTGGGGTTTTTGGAGCCTGTTTTGGTCGTAAACTGCTCATCCGAGGTCGGATTTGAGCACTTTGACATTGTAGACTGGGGTTTTGGGCCGTTCCGAACGCGATGGCGCTGTCCATTTTGCCAAATTCCTCACTCTTTTCCTGCTGTTTTTCTGTGTAAGTTTCTCCTATGAGCGAAGTTTCTGCTCTAGTTTGTGATTGTATCTGACTTATTTTACCCATATTGTGTGAGCTATTTGCCCCATTGGTGTTGGCCCAAGCTCAATTGTATCTAAACATCAGAAATTCTCCTCTTTTGAGCTGAGTTTTTTTGGTGTGTGTGTGTGTGTGTGTGTGTGTGTGTGTGTGTGTGTGTGTGTGTGTGTGTGTGTGTGTGTGTGTGTGTCTGTGTGGAGTGGGCAAGTGGATGGTCTCTCTCCTCTCACTCCAGAGGTGTGTTCCCTGTCTCGGCCAGGTGTGTTGTCTAAGCCGAGTGGTGCCCCATAGTGTGTGTGTGTGTATTCCCAAGAGTGTGTGTCGGGTCGTTATAGAGGCGCTGTGTGTGTTTTCATCCCGCTCACATTCTTTTGGTGCCCCCACTGAGGATCTTCTTCGAGTACCTTCTGCTTCGAGCTTCAAGCTTCAAGATTCGGTCTTACAGGCTGCAGGTTGCTAGTTGCAGATTACAGGTTACACGTTACAGGGACAGGTACAGGTACAGGTGATTCACACAGCTACAGGTAGCTGGAGTACAGTGATATACTAGCAGTGATGTCACTTGCAGTTGTGGGTGTGCATCATTTAGCGCCTGCTTGAGCGCATTGTCTACTGGGTTGTACGTTACTTGTGGAAACTGCCATTGTACGCATTTGTGGAGCCATACTTGGTTGTATTTGGCAGTCCCAGCCATTTCTGAGACTTGACTATACGCGATTTGCATTAGCCTTCGTGTGAGGGTCGATAGCGTGAGGTTTTTATTGAGCTAGGGGATTCTCAAATGTAGAGATCCTTTAGGTGATATAGGTAGCTGGAGCACCCTTTTCGTGACCTCGCCATAGGCTATGTATTAGTGATTCTTGTTTGATGCTCGAGTTCTATTGTTGACAGTTTATGCATACATATACAGTCTATATTTTGGGTTCCTACTGCTCTACTTGTGGGGAAACTCTGCCAAAATTTTTCTGAGTTATGATGGCTGGTTTTTTAGTCTTTTGAGCCATTTATGATTTTATGCTGCTGAAATTTTGGCAAAATCAGAGGATAAGTCAGGTGTGCCTTCTTGGGAGCTTCATGGTTGGCTTTAATGGATGATCAAAATGGCCCTCAATTCACTCCATTTCATTTAACTCAAAGAATCCAGATAAATGTTCATGTGTCCAGGAAGATTTTTTTCTAGCAGCGCATAGTCTTCATGTTCGGGCCAAGAAGATTAAGGGAGATATTGGAATGTCCTTTGCCTGTTGTAATTCCGATGATCAACTATGAAAACTCATTTGATGTGCATGTGTTTGTCCTTATCTAAAGCTGAGCTCCATTGAAGTTTCTGGGGATTGGGTAGTCAAAAGTCTTGGGTTCTTGCACGTGTGTTCGAAGGGGTTCTCAAAGCATTGTAACTTGGGTAGCCATGGCTTTCTCTTATCCGGAATTTTATGGAAGAAGTGATGAAGATGTGGAAGAATTTTTGGAAAAGATGGAGGTTGCCTGCATTAGCAACCAGATTCATGACCCTACGCAAATGTTACGCCTTCTCCAAATTTTTTTGAAGAGTGATGCACGAGTTTGGTCCAAGGCATTTGAAGAGGAGTTGCGTGCAGCGGATCCACCTGTAAGATTGAGTTGGGACAATCTAAGGCATGGATTGGAAGTGGATTTTATGAAGATAGAAGATCCTGACAAAGTGTGGCAAGAAGTACAAGGTTTGGTGCAGAAGGAAGGTGAGCCAGTAGATGCGTACATACGTAAGTTTTCATTGGCATGGGAGCGAATGTGCAAGGCCTTAGCACCACAGGTACCCCCGCCTGACATGATGAAGAAGGACAGGTTCTTGGCTGGTCTTTGGGAGAATATACGTTGGAGAGTGGAGCTAAAGAAGCCTAGGACATATGAAGATGCACTAGAGGTAGCAAGGAACAAAGAGTGGAAGTTGAGGAAAATGAGCCAGTTAGGGGTGGAGTCTTTGCCAATGAGGTCTGAATTTCAGCCTATAGAATCTTTACAAGGTCGCATGTCAGGGGTTCATCACGGACCAGTGGTTCCTGTTACTACTCAGGTTATGCCAGCAGTGGTCACTACAGTAGTGCAAGATGATGGGCTAAGGCAAGACATGAGGCAAATGGTAGATTTGATGAAGAATCTCAGCCTAAATATGCTAGGTCAAGTGGGAAATAATCGAGGTCGAGGGAGGTATGCAAATCAGCGAGGAGGTGAAGAAAGACCTAGGAATGGTGTTGGACAAAGCAATGGTAGGTTTTGGAGGTAGACGCCCACCTGTTACAATTGTGGAGAGTTGGGTCACATCAGCCCGCAATGTGATAAGCCACCAAGGATGGGGGGAGACATGTATCCATTGCCAAGACAGGTGTTAACTAGGTCAAATGATTATGGCATTGAAATTAAGGGAGATCAAGGAACCAGTGGACTGACCCAGGAGGAAAAAGGAAAGACAAAAGTGCTAAGTGTAGTCACCTTGGAGAAGGCATCAAAGCTAAAGGATACATTAGTGATGACTATTGGGAAGAGGACCACAGAGGAAAAGGAAGGAAGAAGTGCCCCAGGTCCTAGTAAGAAGAAAGGAAACAGCCATGAAGGCGAGGATGTCAAGGCCAAGAGGAAAAGGAGAGCTCGTCGAAAGTTAGATTTTCCACTAGGGGATGGGCAATTAAGCTATGACTTGAAGGAGGATCTGACGAGCAGGAAGGCAGATGTTACTTTTGGGCAGCTTATAGAGATGGTGCCTAAGCTAAAGCGACAGTGGAAGAGGATAGTTAACCCAATGGAGAAAGAGCCAGAGAGAGGTTCAGTAAAGGTGTTGGCAATGGATGAGCTACCAGACATTTGTCCAATAGTAGATGTGTGGCATAAAAGGAAAAATTTGGGACAAGGTTATGTGGATGGCGGAGCCCAAATATGCGTCATAACACACTCATGCGTTGAGAAGATGGATCTCACAATGGCTGGGGTGTCAGGGTTTCGGATCAGATTGGCAAACCATCAAAAAGTAAAATGCTTGGGTGTTGTAAAGAGCTTAGAAGTGGAGGCATATGATGCAAAGGCAGTGGTTGATTTTCATGTGATGGATCTCACAATGGCTGGGGTGTCAGGGTTTCGGATCAGATTGGCAAACCATCAAAAAGTAAAATGCTTGGGTGTTGTAAAGAGCTTAGAAGTGGAGGCATATGATGCAAAGGCAGTGGTTGATTTTCATGTGATGCCAGCAGGGTTGGGAGCATATCCTATTATACTGGGCAGACCATGGTTACGTGCAGTGGGAGCTGTTCAAGATTGGCGACATGGTACGATTAGCCTCTATGGAAAGACAGGTACCAAGAAGCTTTATTATATGGACACAAGGAAACGATTAGAGGAGCTTTATGGAGATGAGGATGAGTCTAGTGATGAAGACTCTTCCACGGTGATAGATGAGGACAATGATAGCACTACCAGCAGTGATGAGGATGCTGATGTTGCATTTCTTTTGATGGACAAAGAAATCCAGGAGTTTGGTTTGGTTGCATTTGCGAATGAGGTTGAAGATGAAAGTGAAGGGCCTTATGAAGTGATTGAAGGGCTGATGCAAACCAAGGTTGAGTTGTCAAAGAAGGAGGAATTGATGACACAAACGATCAGTGGAGACCTCTCAACTATGGAGAAGGATATATATTTGCACATGCTGGCTAGTTTTCCTGATTTGTTCATTACTTCATATGAAGAGATCAGAGGGTTCAAGGGCAAAGAGATGCATATAGAGCTGAAAGAAGGTGCTAAGCCAGTGTGGAAAAGGCTAAGAAGGATGGGTCAAGAGCAAATGGAAGCCTTGCGAGAAGAGGTGGACAAGTTATTGAAGGCAGGGTTCATAGTCCCTGTGGAGACCACAGAATGGGTGAGTCCAGTTGTAGTCAGTCCAAAGAAGGATGGGAAGTGGAGAATTTGTGTAGATTTTAAACCCTTAAACGCAGCCACTAAGAAGAACCCATATCCTCTTCCATTCATTGATCAGATCTTGGATTCAGTGGCAGGTTATGAGAGGTACAGTGTGTGTGATGGTTTTTCAGGCTATTTTCAATTGAAGATTGCTCTTAAAGACTGCACAAAGACAACTTTTATTACGCCATGGGGCTGCTATTGCTACACAGTATTGCCATTTGGGTTGTCAAATGGACCTTCCTTCTATCAAGAGAGAGAAAATTGGGTGTTGGAACCATTCATTGGTAGTTGTGTTAAAGCTTTTATGGATGACTTCTGTGTTTATAGCAGTAGGGCTGAACACCATGAGAAGCTGCAGATGGTATTGGCTCGATATGGTGAATGTGGAGGACAACTAAATCCAAAGAAATGTCATCTAGCACAGCCAAGGGTGAAGTTATTGGGCCAAATGGTGTCAGAAAATGGCATTGAGGCTGATCCAGACAAGGTTAAGTCTATTATTATTCTTCCATCACCTACGAGTACGAAGCAATTGGCAACCTTTATACACAAAGTGAAGTACATGGCAAGGTTTATTCCATTGTCTTCTCAGATTCTTTATCCATTACAACAAGTGGCAAAGCATGATCCATTGCAATGGGATGACAAGTGTGAAGAAGTGTTTCAAGAGGTGAAAGAGGTGTTAGGGAGTTTGTCAGCCAAGCACGCTCCTGATTGGGAGAAAGTTTTTTATGTAAATCCCTCAGTAGGGGATGATGCCATTGGAGCCATGCTATTGCAAAAGGGGAAGGGCAGCCATTATATGAGGCCAGTGTATTGTGCAAGCCGAGTGAAGTTGGTAGCGGAGAGAAAGTTCTCGGAAGTAGAGCTAGTGATGGCCAGTGTAATATTTGCTTGTCGACGATTTCGTCATTACTTGCTACCACGGCCTTTTGTTTTCTTGACGAGTTATGCCTTTTTGCCACAATTAATTAATGGTACTAACATGTCAAATGTGGTGAAGAAATGGGTAATTGAGCTGCAAGAGTTTGAGTTCTCTTTTCTAGTGGAAGATAGTACAAGGGCTACCCTAGCTGATTTGTTGACCTACAAGGAGAATCCCCTTATTGTTAAGGAAGAGGTGGTGAGAAAGGTAGTTGAAGAAGTGCCACAGATCAGCAATGCACATGTGTTGTTCTTTGATGGTTCATACAGAAAGAGCCATGATGCAGCTTCAGGGGGTATAGCACTTTATGATCCAGAGGGGAAGCTAGTATGCAAGAGAGGGTTCAAATTGGATGCTCATAGTAACAATGAGGCTGAATATGCTACTCTGGAAGCCGGATTACACATTTGTTTGAAGCATGGGGTTCGAAGGTTGAGCATAAAAGGTGATGCCTTGTTAGTGGTGAAGCAAGTGCTGGGTGTGTGGAAGAGCAAGAACACCTCATTGAAGGAAATGTGCTTCAGAATTAAAGGCCTGTTAAAAAAGTTTGAAGCATGGATCATCAGACACATTGAACGTGCTCTAAATGGAGAGGCACATGAAGCATCTCAAGTCATGATTGGGGAGCTATTTGTGTTGAGGACCACTTTACCTCTTTATCATGGCCGGGAAAGTTTGGATCAAGAAGAGGAGTTTTTGCTAACAGGAATCATTCCAAAGGAGATTCAGAAGTCTAAGAAGTATGGCTTTGTGCGTAGAGCATACAGGTACAAATTGATTGGTGATGTCTTATACATGAAAGGGGCTGATCTCGTGTTGAGACGTGTACCTTGGCGGGAGGAGCTTTACAGAGTGTTGGAAGAGAATCATGAAGGCGCATGAGGTGGCCATTTTGCTCTAAAGATCACCTTGCATAAGATTTTGCAAGAGGGGTATGTATCGCCTAGTTTGCACAAGGATGTTCACTGTTGGTGTAGGTCTTGCAATAGGTGTCAAGCATTTGGGAAGAGAGTGTTGAAGCCAGAGCTACGAAAAACCATGATGACGTTTGATGTGTTTGAAAAGTGGGGGATTGATGCAATAGGCCCGTTATATATCACAAGCAGGGGCAAAAGCTATATTTTGATGGCAATGGACTATCTTTCTAGATGGGCAGAGGCTATAGCAGTAAAACAGATCACTGCAAAGGATGTGGAAAATTTGTGTATGATGAAATATGTTGCAAGTTTGGGGTGCCACTGGAGGTACTTTCAGATAAGGGGCCTGGCTTTAGAGCTAAACTGCTAGATTTTTTATGTGCAAAGATGAAGATTAGGCACCAGCATACCACTCCTTATTACCCATAGTGTAATGGCTTAAATGAAAGATTCAATGGTGAGTTGGTACAGATTCTTTCGAAAGTGACAGAGCACCAAGGAAAGAATTGGGATTTGGAATTGCCTAGTGCATTATGGGCTTACCGTACTTCGGTGAAGACAGGTACAGGGTTTACTCCATTTCATTTGGTGTATGGAAAAGAAGCACTATTGCCTGTGGAAGTAGAGTTGCCTGCGGTCAAGATGTTAGAGAAGTTGCTTGGGCCACCTAGTGATGCATTCAAAGAGAGGCTCTTGCAGTTACAAGAGGTCCAGTTGGATAGGATGAGCGCATTGGAACATTATGGGCAAATGCAAGATAGGGCTTTAGCAAAGATAAATGAAAAGGTCAACAGTAAGGGTATCAAGAAGCATGACTTGGTTTTGCACTACAACAGCAAGCTGGACAACACCTTCCAAAAGAAGTTTTAAATTAAGTGGGAAGGCCCTTTCAAGGTAGTGGAGTGTTTTCCAAATGGCACATATCAGCTGGCTAACCTGGATGGTGTTCTATATAAGTCAAGGGTAAATGGATTGCTTCTTAAATTGTATCATGCTAGATTGATGATGGTGGAGCAAGATGAACTGTCTGTGGAGCAAGCAATGTTGGTGAAGGATGAGGAGACCTGTGATGCGGCGAGTCTCATATCGCTCTTTGCTGCTGCTGATCATGAATGATCTAGCAGGTTAGGGAATGGTCAAATTATGTCAAGAGTTTTTTGGAGCAAGGGATTGCGCATATGTACATATACATGCATGGTGCATCAAATAAAGAATTGCCCATTTTTCAGAGCCAGGTGGTTACGTGGGGCCCACATGTGTACAGGTAGGACAGGGTGTACATAGTGCATCGATTTTCACTATTACCACTACCACTGGTTTTTTCTACAATAATGAGGAGTTGGTAGCGCGTAAAACTTCTCGAGGAAGCTATCCGTGGGCCGACAACATGAGGTAAGCGAGTGCGTCAGATGGCATCTAGTGGCGTCAGGAGGCCAAATGGGGTCAATACTTGCACGTGGATAAGTACAGACACAACGTGGATGTTTTCTTGTGAGAATTATGCAGAAAGGTCATCATGAGGACCACTTTTTGTGGCCACTTCACGTGGTTGCGGGATGCATTATTGAAAAGAAATGAGTGCCAGGTGTGCGGATGATGCAAAAAAGGTGACAACTATGCACTGCGAGGTCAATTTTTGGCCTGTTCGGGGTCCGTTTGAGGTCATCTAAAAGGCCAAGGGTGCCCAACTAATAAATCTAAGTGTGGGAACTGAAAAAACTGAGAGAAGACCAGAAAAAACGTGGAGAAGAGAGGAGGAACAGCCGCAGGTGTGTTTTTGGGGTTTTTGGAGCCTGTTTTGGCCGTAAACTGCTCATCCGAGGTCGGATTTGAGCACTTTGACATGGTAGACTGGGGTTTTGGGCCGTTCCGGACGCGATGGCGCTGTCCATTTTGCCAAATTCCTCACTCTTTTCCTGCTGTTTTTCTGTGTAAGTTTCTCCTATGAGCGAAGTTTCTGCTCTAGTTTGTGATTGTATCTGGCTTATTTTACCCATATTGTGTGAGCTATTTGCCCCATTGGTGTTGGCCCAAGTTCAATTGTATCTAAACATCAAAAATTCTCCTCTTTTGAGCTGAGTTTTTTTGGGTGTGTGTGTGTGTGTGTGTGTCTGTGTGGAGTGGGCAAGTGGATAGTCTCTCTCCTCTCACTCCAGAGGTGTGTTCCCTGTCTCGGCTAGGTGTGTTGTCTAAGCCGAGTGGTGCCCCATAGTGTGTGTGTGTGTGTGTGTGTGTGTGTGTGTGTGTGTGTGTGTGTGTGTGTGTGTGTGTGTGTGTGTGTGTGTGTGTGTGTGTGTATCTTCCCAAGAGTGTGTGTCGGGTCGTTATAGAGGCGCTGTGTGTGTTTTCATCCCGCTCACAACGGCTTGGAGATAGGGTCTATAATTGCTTTTGGCTTGGTTCTCTTTTTCCCTTTATGTGCTGCCATGAGCTTGTCCCGAATCTGTTGTAGCTTAAATATAGCACGAGTGATGCTCATCCTAGCTATGTGCCTGTACTCCTGTTTGTCAACAATGGTTACGCACATGAGTTCAAAACAGTATGGATTTTGGTGTCTTATATAGCTTGTAGAATACCCAAAAAAACGTTGTTTTACCTTGCTGTGTTGCGCAATCAGACAGTCTGACTTGTGTATCTGGCTTGCAGCGATTCTCTTTGCCTTGGAGGGTGTTTTGTAAGTAGACGTACCCCACCACGCAGGGCTTACTGCTTTTGCTTGCGCTATCACTTGTGAGGAGATGCAGATGATGGTTTTGCTAGTGCATGGCTCATGTACCGTGAGTGTGTGTGTGTGTGTGTGCATTGCAGACTTGTTGTGTGTGTGTGTGTGTGTGTGTGTGTGTGTTAGCGTTGCAATATCGCCACAGCCTTCTCTATGCATGTGATATGGTGTGTATGAGCGATGGCAAGTCTCCAATTGAAAATAAAGAGCTTTTCCACGCCAGAAAATAAAATAAGAAGAAAAAAAAGGGGGGGGTTTTGGCTTTAAAATCCATCATTGCGTCCCGCTTTGGAGGCATCTATCCTTTTATCATTCTTCTGCTAATGAGGTTGTCGCCTCTGCCATGTTTAGAAAATTAGTAGAAGACTGTTACAAAAACTTGCGTCTTTTTCTCTACTGGTATTATGTAAGCATGTGTTAGTGTGTGGTTGTGTGTGCATAATATCACGGGGTGTTGACATATATTGTGTTCCATATATTGTGTGTGTGTGTGTGTGTGTGTGTGTGTGTGTGTGTGTGTGTGTGTGTGTGCACGCGTGCATGCGCGCACACAAGAGAGAGAGAGAGAAGGATGGAAATTGTTTCACTCATGCCATGAGGCTGCCCCATGCTCAACCTTTATATAGACAACAAGGTAGCACATCAATAAGAATGAGCACTATTCCTTTCAACCAATCAAAATTTTGAAATATCAAAGCCTTTTGTTTTGCTAGGATAAAGACTATAGCCTTTGGCCTTGAAGAATTTTTTGTGAGCCTTACCAATGGGCAAAAGGGACTAAGGTACCCCCACATAGCAGAGGGGACTAAGGTACCCCACATAAGGGGGAGGAATCATTATCAAAGGTTAGTTGACTATGATGTGTCATTCTTCTCAAACCCACACATAAACTATTAGGGGAGTAGGACAAGGAGGCACGGGTTAAGGTGTCCCCCACATGGGAAGGTTTACTATTAAGAAATCATTGATTGGACATTTGATTGTTAGCTTTTGCAAATACGCACACAATAGGAGGGTGGGATTGAGGAAAATGTAGCTGCTCAAAAGGAATGTTATTTATTGCAAGAAGAAATGGGTAGTCCCTAGATGGTATGGACGTACCCACTTTCATGTGAATCCCCAACTCTACCACACTAAAAATTATATTTTCAGTATATTTCATTCACCATTTCACATAGCAATTTCATACATTTGTCATAATTCATAGCATGTATCTTTATGAATGCCTCTCATATTTGTTTGAATCATTGGAATTCCCACATTTTGTGTCACGTGTGTCTTGCTCAAGTCAAGGCTACTAATGACAAGTTTCATGTTTAGAGCTCATGCACTCTCTTTCTTTGTCTACTTAGAAATGTTTGACTTTATTATGTGTAATGTGCAATAGGATTGATTGATGGTGAATGATAAAGATGAGTTCTCCATACATACTCAAGGTTCCTTTTACTTGATGAGAGAGATGCACAATATACTAGAGAGAGAAGAGAGTGATCCTACGAGTGATAGAGAGAGAAGAAGACTAACACCGAATAACAATCCAAATCCCCTCCAATGGCCCCCCTCTCCATCTCTAGAATGGTATTTGCTTCAGATTGGACGAATGCTAATTCAATGAGTCTAGATGTTGAGATGCTGCTAGGATCTTGTTGTAGGTGTTTGGATCTGTGAGGCTAAGGGCTAAAATTAAAAACTCTAGTGAAGATGATAGGAGGACAAGTTGGATTTGAGTTGCTGCTAGGATTTGATGCAATAGGCTGATCCAGTACAAACATGTTAATGGTTTGGTTGATGTTGATGAAAAATGCTAATTTGCAAGTGTGAGGTTGAGGATGAAACGCCAAGCTGAATGCTAAAACATGCCACACTAAATGCTAAAAAACACTATGGGATGGTATTGTTGGAAAAATGTTGGAGGTATTGAGGTGCTATTGGTACTTGTACAATGGGTAATGATATCCATTTGCTAGTTATTAAGCTTATTCTTGAGAAGTGACTCTTGGGCTCACTTATATGGAGTTAAAGATGGGTCGAGAAATCTCATAAAACATCCCATAGTGTCTTAAAATGTCAGTTATTAATAAGTTAATAAAATCACTTATAAGAGGTGCTTTGTATGCAAATATTTTTGTAGCCTTGGTACTAATGCAACTGAACAAGAAGACTCCCTATTGCCTACACCTAGGAGACATTGGTTGTGCTCATGTGCAATCAGAGGGTATGCAACTAGTCTAAGTTCCTAGACACACATATCTTGTGTACATGCTGACAAGGGTGTCATATCAGTTCCATGGCTATAACAGTTCCTAAATGCATGCCTAGTTCAAGACTTGTCCCGTTGGTCCTATCATTGCTTTGATAGTCTCAATGAGTTGAAAGGAGGAATCAGGGACCGGATGGAAAAGCCCTTCTTTTTTGGGTTACTTGTCACTCTTCAGAAACACATACTAGAGAGATTGACCTGCCCAAGTGGTCTTTGATTATGGAATCTCAAACGAGCAAAAAGATTTTTGGGGTTCTTTATGGCCAAATGTCCCTTAAGAAAAAGAAATGAAGACAAGAGTACGGTCGATTTGCAATGGACTAAGAGTGGGAGTGCCTAATGAGTCTGAGGTCCATATTAGGGACACCAAAACCTTTGACAAAATACCTGCGATTATTTTCTTGAGTGATGATGCAAAACACTACCAATGATATTTGATACCAATGAAATGTGCAATGGAAGTGATTGATGGGTGGTGAATGCCAAAGATGAGTGATTAGTGCATACACAAGGCTCCTTTTATTTCATGAGAGAGATGTGCAATAGACTAGAGAGAGAAAAGAGAATGATACTATGAATGAAGGTCTTGTGAGTGATAGAGAGAGAAGAAGACTAACACCAAATGGGGTCCCAAACCCCCCTCCAAGTGCCCCCCTTTCTATGGCTAGAGAGGTACTTGCTTTAGATTGCACAAATGCTGATACAATGGATCTAAACGTTGAGATGCTAATGGGATCTTGTTTTAGGTGCTTGGATCTACAAGACTAAGGGATGGAAACTAAAAAACGCTAGTGAAATTGATGGTATATGCATTGTGACAAGGCTATGGGCTGATCTGCTATTATTGGCGATGACAATAGACCAAAAATTGAAAATGTTTTTGATCTAGCATTACTGGAGGCGGATCTAATGTTATAGTCTGATATGGTACAAAAACGCTAATGGTCTGGCTAATGCTGATGCAAAACATTGATCTCAAAGTGTGAGGTTGAGGGTGAAATGCTAAGCTGAATACTAAAAACCACTAGGCTGAATGCTAAGAAGTGCTTTGAGATGGTATTCTTGGAAAAACACCAAAGGTACTGATGTGATACTAATACTTGTACAATGGTTACTAATATCCATTTGCTGGGTACTAAACTTATTCTTAAGAAGTAAAGGGTCACTTATATATGGAATCAAAGCTGGGTTGGGAAATCTCATAAAAATCCCATA
Source organism: Adiantum capillus-veneris (assembly GCF_014529385.1). NCBI lineage: Eukaryota > Viridiplantae > Streptophyta > Polypodiopsida > Polypodiales > Pteridaceae > Adiantum > Adiantum capillus-veneris. The sequence goes on along the minus strand of NC_140956.1, from coordinate 115,083,495 downwards.
AGTTCTTAATATGTCACTTTGAATAAACTCGCTTATAAGAGGTGCTTTGTATGTAGTTAAGCCTCTATGCTTGGTATTGATGCAGCTGTATGGGAACACTCCTCAATCCCTACACCTAGTAGACACTATATATGCTCATGTGTAATTAGAGGGTATGTAGCTAATCTAAGTGCGTGGATATGTACGTCGTGCACGTATAGGCTCACAAGGGTGCCAGAACACTTCCTAGGTTGTCTTAAACCCTAGAAATAGGAGTTATCTTGTCCACATGCACATATGGTTAGATGTGCACATCACGTTATGCTTCTATGATTGAGCATGAGGTGAGGCTTTTAAGAAAGAAAGAGGTTTTCCGAGCATAAGGGCAAGATGGATCTAGAATAGCACTCTTTACACTTGATCATGTACTTGCACTTCAATATATTGTTGAGGAGGATAAAGCACATAGATGCTATATCTAATTATTCTTTTTGGATCTTTGCAATGCTTTGGATAAAGCACTTAGAGTGAAATTGATGCATAGATTTAATGATTTGAGTGTTCTAAGTGAGATTACATAGGGTATCTTGGCACTCTATGAGATAGTGACAAGCAGAGTGCATGCACTAGAGGGGCTATCGAAGACAATTTAGTCCACTTTTTTTTAAAGTGAAGCAAGATTGTTCACTCTTTCCTACTCAATATGGATTGTTTCTTGATGAGGTATCAAACCATATTGATAGAGAGGGTGATAGAGGCACACAATTGATACCATTTTCATTGTGGACTTTCCTGAGGTGCTATTGAGACCGTTAGATACATTACAAAGCTATGCATATAATAGAAATCTATTTGTGAACATTGGGAACACCAAGGTGACAACATTTAACACCACATCATATTGGATGAGAAAAAAAGCACCAATGTTAACTTAGAGTCAAGAATCGGTGGAGTATGTAAACTTCTATACATATCTAGGACTCATCTTTTGGACCCTATTTCTCTATGAGAGAGTCATTAACTTTGAGAGCTTTGAGCCTAACATGAGGATATGCAACCCTTGCAAGGTTAGAGAGGATACGCTCAATGGTAAAGTTGTAGGAGCCCCACAATAAGGTATGTTTGTTTGATAATTGGTGAAATCCACCTTATTATAAGAGGTATAAATTTGAAGACCTAGTCTAGCCATTGTAGTCATTTTGTTATGATGTATGATGGATGGAGAGATCACTAGACACTATGACCTCTAGGATGACATGGTGTCTTGCAGTAACACATGGTTGTTAGAGTAGAATTGTTGACACACGAGGTTGTCAGAGTAGAATTGGAAGCTACACTAATTATGGTTGAAGCACTTACTAGATCAATATCTTACATAAATGGTTTGTGGGAGCTTCCAAATGATCATCATGCTAGATTGGCCCTATGGTTATATCAATAGATAGCCATGGGAGGAGAATGTAGGTGTTAGTATGCATAGGTGTCATCTTTGTTTCAGCTGCATGGCTTTACCATGGATAGATTGCCACCCTTCCAATACTCCTCGAATACACCACACTCATTTCATGTTTAGTGATGAACAAGATCAACAGATAGGATCTAATGCAGATTGATACAAGGATATCATGGATTACTCCTCCATAGGAGTTGGGGGAGAAATTGTCTTTGTACAAAAGGAGTATCTTCACATGACTGAGTATGGACTTATTTTACGGCCTAGATACATGGATTGGCACCTCTTACCTATGCTTCAATGTGTCATACAATAGATTCATACATCCTCTCACATAAACTATATATAGATACATGTTGATACACTTTGGTAGCCCAAAGTAAGTGGATTTTTCAGCTATGCAACTTAGATAGAGACAAAGGAGCATTACACTTGTCGATGCTGAGTATTTTTTGAGATATTCGGATGATTTCATTCTCTTTCTAGCGGGGGATTGTGGATCTCTGTCTAGAGCCTAATGGATTACAATGACCAAATATGCCTTAAGATATTCTTGTTAGATCTACTGATAGCCATTTTTTGGCTATCCAAATTTGCCATAGTAAGATACCTCACCCTATCAAAATCACTTAAACATTGTGGCTATCCTCTCACTTTCATTGTAACATAGGCGTGTGTGAGTTAGGGGACTTTTCTCATATCTCCTTAAAACCCTCAGCTAGCTAGTCATTGGGCCAGTTGAGCAAAAAAAAAAAATGTGGTGCATTTGTGTGTAAACATTTCATTGTATATAGGGCCTAAATTAGGGGTTTTTATTATAATGATTTTGGTATTTATTTAAATATTTCTACCTAGGTGTACGTTATTTGCCTAAGTATGTTATAGTCACATTACCACTTTTTTTCTTGCCAGTGTGCATACTCTTTATTATATAAATAATTATTTTCATGGAAACCTCTCCAAATATTGGTGTGAACTCACTCCAAGAAAAAATCACAAAAATACCTTTCACCTAATCATTTTGTTTTGCTAAATTACCATTTTCCTACATGAATTATTCCTTAGGTTTAAATCAATAAAGCAAATGAGTACTTCCTCATTTGATTCCCTATATTTTCATATATTTTTTTCTATTTTATATCTATATACAGCTGACACTATTTTAGATTCCATGAATCGTTTATATACTAACATATTTTTTCCTTTCATATCCATATATCGTATTTGTGAATAATCATAATCCATTCATATTTTCAAACCCTCAAAGATCTATTAGTTCATGCTCTCATGCAAGGAGGGGCTCACTTTTGGAGGATTATGTAAATTCAACAAAAATGGGGGCCACTAAAGACTTTTATAGGAGGAAAAAGAGACATTTTGGTAAGATTTTTGGCGTCCACCTCCACTCTGAATTTGAGGAAATGACCAAAGTGAAACCTTTAGCTCACAAGCTACATAATCACCTCAAAAGTTTTCATAATTTTTTGAGCTTCCAACGATGTGATGTAATTTTTTTGGTGGGTCCACTTTTTCTCACAAGTCACCCTAGTCTTCTCTCACCTCCATTCCCTTCCACACACACGCGCACACACACACACACTCATTCCTCTCCATCCCTTACTCAAACCTTCACTTTCATGGTTTCTCTCACCCTCTTCACCACAATTAACCTCCCATCTCACTTCCATAGATCTCATATGCACTCTACATATACATACACCATCTCTATGCCTCTCTCTAATGCCTCTAAAATCACAATTTCTTGTACCTCTTCTCTATATACATAAAATTTAGCATGTAAAACCTTGATTAATCTCTACAAACTAAGGTATTCTCATCAACCAACATTGTCACTTTCATCATGGTGTTCAACCTTTGCGGCAACGATGTAAGACGAGAAGAAGAAGAGGATCGGCAGTCATTCTTTAGAACCTAAACAGGTAAGTTCAAAACTTCTTACCATCACAAGGATTCACTCACTTCATTCACCCATCTTCCTTTAACCATCCACTTCATTCTACCCATTGTAAATATATCATTAACTTTTTAGTGATTACTAACACTAACCACTAACCTACTAACACAAAATAGCCATTGACCTAACCATAAAAGACACCCGGGGGGTTCACCTTACATAGTATGTAACCTATCACGTGAGTTCAACAGAAGGGCATTTAAATCCCTTAAAACTTACAGAAATAAATTTGCATAAGGATATTTTTTTTACAAATCTCAAAAAAATTTACAGAATTTAAAAGAAAAGGGTTCATTATATTTCCTTCAAAATTCACAGAATAGAGATTTTAGAAAAAGAGCTTCAACGCACGTGATATACTGGTCTTAAATATAGTGAAACCCCCGGGAAAAGACACCTCACCTCAAGACATGTACATAGTAAAATCTCTCTCTCTCTCTCTCTCTCTCTCTCTCTCTCTCTCTCTCTCTCTCTCTCCCCCCCCTCTTTATTAACTCTCTAGTTTCACCCTATCTACCATCAATAATGCCTCTCTCTTGAGCCCTTATCCATGACTCAAGCAGACAAAGAAGGCTTGCAATGTTTTGATATTTAAAATAAATCCTAATTTTCATTTGATTAGAGTGCAAATAAGGTTATCAACAATAACCTTAATGAGGGGTCTCAAATCTATAAATAGACCGCTTTCCTTCTTGTAAATCATCCCCAATCTCTAACATAACACCCCAACACTATAGGTATGAGGAGAGCTTTAGGTGTAGTCATCACCTTGTGAGCTTCACACTTAGGGTGAGAGAAGCTTTGATGCTACACATTGCAAAGTGAGAGAGTGTGAGTGCCCGATCTAAAACAACTATTGTATATGCTCTTTCATTTTCAATAATCTGAGGTTTTGGTGCTTCAAAGGCGTGTCTTGGTTCTAGAATCATCATCCTTTCACTTTCTAGCTGCGTGGTTTGGTGAATGCAGGGTGGCTTGTATCTTGTAAGTTCTATCATTTGAGCTTGTTTGAGAAAGTGGTTAGTGTGTTCTCATTGCTAAGTTTCTTGTTCATTGTAAGAGAGTTTTGTGGTGAGAGATTTTTCACGCCCTAATATAGTGTGTGTATGCTAGCAATGTTTACCGTTCACTAATTGTTGGTTTAGTTTTTGCAAGCTCCATGATAGTGTCATAGTATACAACCTTACCTTGAAAGTTGTCAATCAGGTATTTGCACAAACTCAATTTCTCTCTCTCTTTATTCCCTTTTCTTTGACACTCTCTTGCACCATTTGATGTGTGTCTTGGTGTGAGATTTTTTGTTTGTGTTTTGTTGCACCTCCTCTTGGTCGTGACAAAATCTCTCAGTGTCCTAGTTTACATCCCATGACTAGGTGGTGCCTCCTCACTTGTTTGGCTGTGGGTTTGTTTCTTTTTTCTTGCTTGCAATTGCCCCAACCCTAATTGAGCAGCACATGAGATCCTTGAGTGGTGTTTAGAGGTTGCCGCTCTTGTTTTCCGTCCTAGACCGCCTCAATTTTGGTGACCCCACAGAGGAGGGCATGTTTATGACTCCTAAAACACTCAAAAGCTATGGTACAACATTGTTTCTCACAAGAAAAAAGAATTAGATGACTACTACATGTACAAACAAGAGTGTCTATGTCTTTGGACTGTATGGGTGAGAAATGTTGCCAACCCTAGTGATGGTGCAGAGCTCCTAAAGAAGGATAAGTTCATAGACGGTCTCTTTTCCACACTCAAGATAAAGGTTGAGATAAGTGCACATGTTGCCTTTGATGCAGCTGAAACTAGGGCTACTAAGAAGTATAGAAAACACAAGTGCCTAAGGGGAGCTGTTCCAATAGAGGGTCCTAGACCTAAAGGAAATTTTCAAGCATCAACATCTAGAGAGATTATTGAGGTAACAATTGAGAAGCTAAATGAGTCCTTGAGAAGCTTATAAATTCACCTTGCACAAGTTGTAGGTCCCAAGGGACAAACAAAGAAAGCTAAGAACGTGTTATGGCATGGGCCATACACCATAAATACAAGGGATTTGAACTTTAGTCTAAGGGTAAAGGTAGGATTCCAAAAGGCAAGCACTAAGGGTCATAAGGGGATATGAAAGGGTATGGGAAGTTTCCTATATAAGAGGGTACTCTTATCACTTGTAGCCAACCCACAATCATTGAATAAAGCAAGTATGGATTGGGATGTATGGTTATCTCCTACTTCTTCTCTTGTAACGGTTCACATCTCTCTATCTCTCTCTCGCCATCTCTCTTTACTCCTTCTTCCTCTCCATGTATGAACAAAGACTCGTAGAGGGTAGGTCTTGCCCTCTGCACTTGGCAACCGGAAGATTCTTTCTCACTACTAAGATGAGGCGGATGAAGTCAATGAAACCTGTGATTGGCATCTCGCTATCTCTCTCTCGCCATCTCTCTTTACTTCTTCTTCCTCTCCATGTATGAACAAAGACTCGTAGAGGGTAGGTCTTGCCCTCTACACTTGGCGACTAGAACATTCTTTCTCACTACTACGATGAGGCTGATGAAGTCAATGACTGGGGTAAAGGGCGTCCTAGATTTGTTGTGGCTTACCATACCTATCATGGAGGCAAAGGTGGTTGTGGCCCCTAGTGAGAAGAGTACATGTTGGTAAGGGTGCTACTGATGGAGAAATGGGTGTTTCTTATGGAGGAGAGGAAGCAGACAGCCTGCAAAGGGATAGTAGATTTTTTTTACTGATGAAGAAGGGAGTGCAGAAAGGGAGCAGCAAGATGCGATGTTGTGCAATTGAACCATTGGGCGATGCAGCCATGAGGGAAGCTTTGGTCAATAATCAGAATAGCTCCAGGCTGCTGTGGCTATTGAACAAAAAGGAGATGATTAATTGGGAAAGAAAGGGGCAATACATGTTGGCTGTGTAGCAGCCGATTTTGGGTGCGGTCTTTGGGCTTTGGTCAATGTGTTTTGCATAGTGTTAAGCCCGGACAAGGCTGTTGTGTCGGAGTATCAAACTGGTGGCAATTCATGCAAAGAAAAATTTCAAACACCAGGAAGTAGAGGGCAAGACCAAGAGTAGAAAGGCAAGAGTTTTGCTCATCAAACATAGAGTGGAGAGATGCATAGTTTATGCCCTCTTCATCTCTATGTGACACACTGCTTACTCTTGTGCTTTGAACTCCAAAGACACATCATTGTTCATCACTAGATGACTTGGTATTGTCTTGGATGTAGATACATATGATATCTGGCTTGCATCTGAGATTGTTAAGTTGTTTGTTGATGTTTGTGTTGTGAGCTCCACACACTTCATTAGGGATTAGATTAAGTCGCATTATTGTCCTTAATACATAAAAATATGAGGGTTGCGTTTGTCTACCTAAGAGTGGAGAGATGCATACGTATGCCCTCTTCATCTTACCATGACACCTTACCTTGTACTTTTTGATCCGTAGATACGCCACTCGTCGACTTGGTGTTGTCTTGAATGAAAATATGTATGATGCTTGACCACAATCTGAGATTGTTAAACTGTCCCTTGATGGTTGTGTTATGCATTCCACACACTTCATTAGGGATTAACCTGATTCAGCTATCCATCAAAGTTACAACAACGTCCAGGACTTGTACTGAGCGTACCTCACACAAGATGGGTTGTTCACATGTACCCTCCGATAATTTACAAATTTCACCACATGATTTTCCTACAGTAGTGTTTGTTTTATGACGCTCATTTTACCAATGTCTTTTAATAGCAAATTAAGAGTATGCACGATCAATAATCTCTGGGTATTTAACTTGGATAGCCCTTCCTGCAACCTTGTACTTGGATGCATTATCTATGACAGTTGGAATCACATTGTTAGCAACAAGCTAACCCATTCAATTTTTTGGGAGCTTCATTATAAAAACACTTATTATTTTGATAAATCCAGAATATTGTAACTCCTATTTAACGAGTGGATATTGTAATCTATGAGTCAGAGCTACAAGCTTCCAAATTGTATCAATTAATCCTTGGTTAAAGCCTCGGGGGGTTCACTATGTGTAAAACTACCATGTCACGTGCATTCAAGACATGTTTGTAAAACCCCTTATCTATGAATTTTGTTAAGAATATAATGTACCCTTTTTTTTTTTAATCTGTAAGGTTTTTTCAAATTTGAAAAAAAAATGCCCTTTGGTATATATAGTTCTGTAAGTTTCAAGAACTTTAAATACCCTTCTGTTGAACTCACGTGATAGGTTACATTTTTATTAGTTGACCTCCCCGGGGTTAAAGCTCCCTGATGATTATTTTTTTACCTAAGAAACCTTGGCTAAGCTATAAAAGTCAATTAATCCTTGCTTAAACCTAAGAAACCTTGGCTAAGCTATTAAAGGCAATTTTGTAAAGTTTTTTTAAAGTTTTTTTTACAAGAAACACACAGTGTGAGCTTACGGTGCTCTCTTCTCTCCTTCTCATGCTTCTATCTCCCTTGTTGGTTGTCACAGTGCAGTGTCGTTTGTTGCGTTGCAATCACATGTAGGAGCTCTATGCATTGATGTAAACATATCATGATAAATTTGACTCATCGACTTGTGGAATTATTTCATCTCATAAGTAGGAATTCATGCTAAGAAATCACAAAGTAAGTATAGGCGGGGTATTGGGGCATCCTTGCTAAGCATTTAGATGCATTCGGGGACAAAAATGACTAGGTCAAAATCTCACTACTGTTAATAATTGCATTTTTTGCCACTCATTGAAAGTGAAATTTGAGATTATAAGCATGTGTTCTTAGGTCTTATATACTTGTTCTATAAGTTTCATAGCATTCATATGTCGTTTGATGTTGTAATGATCATGGTTTGCTTGTCGATTATTTAGCGACGACTAGCTTTTGATGAATTAGGTCATTTGAGTGTAGCTTGAGTTAGATACAAGTTGTATGTTGTTTTCCAAGAGATTGACACCCTCTTGTAGACTCCATGCACTCATTGAAGCAGCTTCGTCCCATGGATTGAGAATTATGGTCGTGGTTCTCGCTATGTCTACAATAAGATAAAAGTGAGGTTAGGAAGCCCATCCATACACATTCTTTGGCCCACCTGCCTTTGCTATGGTGCACTCATATATCCTTGCTAGATAATGGCTGGTCTTCTCTTTTAAAGAGGTGTCAATGGTTTCTATAAACATAGACCCTCTAGGGTTGATAAGCATCACAATCATATGCATGAACAAAGTCTACCACCGTGCTCTTGAGGATGGCTTCAGTACTGTCTTTCACTTTATCTAGATACTATGTGCGCATCTTATTATAATCAGGGAGAGCAAACCCAATTTTGGTTGTGCTCATTAAAGAATCTTGAAACATGGGGTTGCGCATAGCATTGAATGATATACCGCACACCACAAAATCTTGCATTCATTTCAAGTGAAAGTCAAGCAACCATTGCTTATCTAACGCTTCAAACAGCGTTTGGCCATTGGATGATATTTTACTAACTTTAGTTAAGCTAGGATTTGATTTTTTTGATGTTGAAGCATGTCCATGAAGAGGAGTTGACTAGGGAGTGTGATCATTTGCTTCCGTAGGCACATGCTCTGTCCTCTCATTGGCAGCAGACATTTCAACATCCATTGCACCTTGTTTGGCATTAGCACTTTTATTTTTAGCTACAAGAATTTTCTCTGCTATGCGAGCATACTTTGGAAATCTAGCATGAATATCTCTTGGCGGAGCCATACACTTGGACACATTACCAAGGACTTTGAACAAATGCTCTTTGATTTTGGTCGCATTACCACTAAACTCGTGGCTGAAGGTCTTGCATTTTAATCGAGATGTATTCTTTTCAGCACACAGCTCATGGACGTTACTCCACTCATGTCCTTTCACCATGCTGACAAATGAATTTTATTTGCTAGAGTCAATAAATCTATCTGTTAATTTTCAAGGTCAAAATTAATTAAAAAGCAACAAACCACACATCAATATAGTGATTTAACTATGTCCATATTATCAATAGACTTGCGCTACATTATCAATTAACAATAGATAATGATTGTTTTATCGTTCTTCAAAAAACTCATGTCAATCAAATTATATTTTCAAGCACTAAATACCTTCATCACTTCAAACAAAACATTTCAATCACAATGCTCACATTGCACTATATTCATCTAAAGTGCAAGCTTATGATAATCAATAATCTTAATCACTTATTTAGAACAATACAAATAAATCTCATCATCACATTGCACTATATGATTTATCTAAAGTGCAAGCTTACGACTTTCACACATTACGATATAATATTAATCAAATCTTAGAATTGATTCTCATTGGAACATAAGGATTAATTGCAAACCTTGACGATTGTCATATCTATCTGAAGTGCGAACATGAAGTTCTCACACTCCACAATAGATCTTTGAGAGCTTATCTATCTGCAATTGTTGCACGTGTTTGATCACACAGTATGATAGATGTAGCGATCCAAATAAACATAATTTAATATCAATGTATTTGGACATGAGATTCCTAAATTTTAATTCGAATGAAAGCATAGTGTGATGGTTCTACATAGAGCAATTTTTTTAAAAAAACCTATGTTCACTTTGAGGTAGAAAATATATGCACGTCAAAATTGAGCCTACCTAAATAAAAATGACCTCTATTCTATTATATTTTACAGACTGATAACCTCATGTGAGAGTACACTCTGCACACAACGGCCATCTCTAAATTATATCACTGATTCACTTCCACATGTCAGTAAACCGAGCACATAGCAAGTGACTCCTAAAAAATAAACACCTTGTATGAGTGAGAGTTTGAGCTCTACACAACATACAAAGCTTACATAATTTTGAACCTAAAAAAAAGAATCAATTAGATTTTAAAAAAATATTGAATTGAATTTAAACAAAAGATTTTAAAACTATTTTATTTTTAATAATTTTTTAATTATAAATAATTTTATTTTTTTTCTACTATTGACATGGAATACCTTTTGTGATGAATACTAGTCTCAACAAGGCACACTGCCGCTATATATACTTTTTTTAATCAATGTATTCTTTGATCAAAAAATACTTTGTGCAAACTGTTTTTCGATCGAAATTTTTTTTGATCGAAGTTTCTTTCGATTAAAAAACTAGGAAAAAAGAATGGTTGCCCGTTTTTGCTGATGTGGCACCATATAATATGTCCGTATAATATGAGTTCATGTAAAATACTCCCGTATATGACGTATTATATGCATCCTTTATAACGTATACTGCAACCTAGATCCAAATGTGCATGTGGTAGAGGTGACAAATTCAAATGAGATTGACATGGAAGCAAATGGCATTAAGTGTGGCCGTGGAAAAGGTAAGGAGAAAGGAGTCACGTCACAAAGTGACCATGGACAAGAAAATAAGGTGAAAGAGACCAAGGAAGACAAGAGGACTCGATGTCCTATCAACCTCCAAGACTTCCATCTTGTACATGGTATGGATCCATACAACTTGTTGGAAGACATGAGAGGTAAGGGCCACGATATCTCATGGCAGTTTCTTGCAACATGTCCACAATTTAGGAGGGACTTAACAAAAGTAAAAGGTAAAACAGAGTTGCCTATTGTAGAAATTTCATTAGCTGAAATGAATGAAGATATTACACATGGGCTAGATTGTTATATCAAAGAGAAGGTGGTTAGGAAAGGTCTAGTGATGGGGGTGCACAAACTTGTATCATGATAGAGGGACTCATGCTAAGACTTGGCTTGCACATCCATGAGACACCTGAAATCAAAGTGAAAATGGAAAACAATAGCAAGGCTAGGTGTGTAGGCATTTGTAAAAATGTTTTTGTGGAGGCCTTTGGCATACAAAAGGTAACGGAGTTCTATGTTATGTCTACCAAAGGAAATGGTTATTCATTTATCCTAGGAAGACCATGGCTAATGAAAATGCACGCTTTGCAGGATTGGAAAAGTGGAAAGTTAATTTGCAAGAAAGAGAGTCATAATAAGAAGGTTGTCTTTGACATAAAGGAGCAACACCAAGAGGAGCTTCATGAAGAATCATCACAAAGTGAGACGGAGGAAGACTAGACCGATAGCACTTCAGAAGAAGAAAGTAGCAGCAGCATATTGAAGAGGACTCTTCCATCGAAGTCATGGGGGTAAGGTTTAAGCCAAGCAACCAAGAGACCTCTTGCCCAGGCTTGGAAGAGGTGAGTCCTCAAGAGAACCAAGGTGTGCAAGGTGAAGGAATGTTAGAAGGTATGTTGTATACAACACTTACAAAGGACAAAAGAGAGCAGTTCCCATGTGTGCTAAGGAAGTTTCCTAGTCTTTTTGCTAAAGACTACACATACGTGCATGGAGTTGATGTTGTTCAACACAAAATTGATTTAAAGCCAGACGCTACACCTAAGGCTCGAAAGCTATGAAGGCTAGGAGTCATCAAGGAGTAGGATTTACTCAAGGAGATAAGAAAGCTTTTAGCAGTAGGTTTCATTTATCCAGTGGAGAATTCAGAGTGGGTCTCTCCCATTGTTGTCACTCCCAAGAAGAATGCCAAGTGGAGGGTGTGTGTGGATTACCGTCCACTCAATGAGGCGACAAAATGACATCACTTTTCCCTCCCATTTTAGGATGAGATACTAAATGAGGTATCCTGTCATGAGAAGTATACTGTGTGTGGTGGCTACTCAGGTTACTTTCACATAGGGATTGCATTAGAAAATCAATTGAAAACAACCTTCACTCCTTGGGGTTGTCATGCTTATAGAGTCATGCCATTTGGCCTGACAAATGCTCCTGCAACTTTCCAACACTTCATGAATATGGTGTTTCAAGCATTCTTTAGAAAGTGAATCAGGGTGTTCATTGATGATTTTTGCATTTATAGATCAAAATCGTTGCATCTACACCGGCTAGAAGAAGTATTGACAAAGCTCTATGACATGGGAGGTCAACTCAACCCCGACAAATGCCACATAGGAAAGGATGAAGTGATCTTGCTTGGTAACAAGGTTTCCCAGAAAAGCATTGAGGTGGATCCTTCAAAGGCAAATGGTCTTATTGAGTTACCATCACCCAAGAGTCTAAAAGAGGTCATCTCATTCATTCAAAAGGTGAAGCTTTGGGAGTTAAAATGGAGCGATCAAGTAAACATGATTGAATGCCATAAATGAAAACTTTGAATAACACTTATGTGTATGCATTTTAATATAACAACCATGTGCATAATGTTTCCAACAATGGGCTAAATTCTTGTCAAATTATATTTTGCAATGCCTAATAGCGATCATCCAATGAAGGAGTATTGACGAGCATGTGTTGGTGATGTTAAAGTTTCATAAAATCATTGGACCTGAAAATCAATTTAGTAAACGTTTCATGGAGTTTTTGCTTCTTTTATGAAAACCAAGAATCAAATCACTATGGGTATGATTGTTGCAAGAACATCCTCTTAAGGTTATTATTGCTAGCTTTCAGTACTCACAGTACACACACCGCGGCACCACCACCAATTCACACACAAAAAGTCTCATTAGGTTGCATACCCACCCCACTTGCACCTGCCAATCATCTCGCACAGTACCAGCTCATCCTGCCCACCTCTATTACCTTCAAGGCGCTTTCACAACCCACACACACACACACCTAATTTACACATTAAGGCCGGGTTGGCCGGGTTGGCTGAGTCCACACACACACAGACTGTTTTTCCAAAAATGCCAAATCAAGCCCAGTAAAAAACACAAACTCATCAAACCTAGTAAAATTGCATTAAAAACCAATCGGGTTGCTTACGATCACCTGCAGGCACTAATCCCACACACCCTATATCCTCCTCTCTCTACCTTGGAATGCTACAGCTCGCACAGTTGCGGCCCTGCCCTGTTGACCTATTTTTTCACACGCACATACACGCTTGCTTCCTTGCCTTATGCTTGCACCATCTAGCTCAATAAAACAAACTGCAAGTTTGCAAGAACTGCTCAAGCCTACTTGCCCTAAAATGTCATTTTTGGCTACCACTCATTGGCCTAACTATCTGTCACCACCCAGCTAGTTCCCTACCAAGCCTTGACGCCTTCTCTTCTTTGTCACTACTGCAGACGCGCTTCTATTAGCCTCACACTCGCAAACCCCTCATTCCCTTGCAGTTGGCGGGTATGTTCACACTCTTGAGTCCCGACTTCACAAGACACCTCGCTATACGTCCAGTTGAACTCTGTGTTGTATATGCACCTCCAAGTCTATCACTGCATTGACTCCCGAGTCCCCACATTTCCTGCTTCCAATACACACACAAAATTTCACATATCAAGGGCTCCGCTATTATAGCCATTTTCTTCAACTATTTGCAGTGAAAAAACGCCTTAAGCTGGCCCACCCCCACTAATTACAGCTAGCAATAGTCTATCAATTGACTAACCCTGAGTCCCTGTCATGGATGTGCTGATTGCACCAATGCCACACCCACCCACATCTCCATCACGTGTGGACTATAGCCAACTAAAAATAGGAAAAAATAAGATTTTTTTTAAAGCATAAGGGAAAGTTCTCACGACATCTTTTTGAGAAAATAAATGTGCACCTCAGCGTAGCCATGAGCCGATTTGACATTATCAAATGAGGAACTTATAAAAAATAAGACACTTGAAATTGTGAAAAAATAACATGCTTCTGGCGGTAGAAAGAACTTCTGTGAGTTTTCAATTGGTATTGGGCATCATAAAACAATGGAAAAATTGAATATTTGGATTTCACAATGTCACAATGACCATCTTCTACATGAGAGCATGTGCATTTAAATTTTTCCATTGTAAGGACTTCAAAGTTTTTGCACGAAATGCATAAATGATGTGGGATATTTACCTCTAGCTTTGAGATATTGTCATTTGTGACTAAAATCTTAATTTCATTGACCGCTTCAGAGAGATCTTGTATGCCATACTCGCTACGTGAGAGCAAGAAGGTAAAGCATCGATTGTGTGTGCATGATGATTCTGTGAAACACTTCTATCCATTAATGAACTTCATTGCATAAATGCAAGATTTTCTTTGCACTAAAAGGTAAGTTCATTTTGGCTTGGCATACAAGCTTCATTTGAAAAGCTATCATGAGCTTTCTTTGGCCAAGGGAAAGAATTAAAATTTGAGTTGTGATTGAGCAAAATGAGTCTTAGTGCTTGTATTGGATGTTTATATGCTAATGATTGAGATTTTTTGAAGGGTTGTGGCAAAGTCAAATTTTCATTGATCCATGATAGGTGTTGGCATTGCAATATATTGTAAAATTTGATTATTTAGAGCCATTCATTTTCATTCCATCAGAAGTTGCAGCCATTTCTACCTCATATCTTGCTCTAAAATTGTAAATATTTCATGTGAGCTAGTTGTTAGCCAACTTTTTTGGAGAGCTTTAGAAATGTAAAATTTGGCTTTCAAGAGCCACTTCATCTCATCAAAGTTCTATTATTTCTAGGTCTTGGGTTGTTTTAAATTCCATATTTCAATTGAGCTAGCAATGTATCAGGTTTTAATTATGCATGAAAGGTTGTAAAAACATAAAAATGTTCCCAATTTGAAGCATTTTGATCTCTCTCATTATTTGATATGTATGCATGCATTTGCTACTAAAGAGCATCATGTGCATAACCAAAGGCAATTTTTTCCCTATGGTTTTTTCTATTTGGTATATTTGGGTATTTGAAACCCTAGCATTAGGATTTCATTAAATGTTTTCTTTTTTTGTGTTTGGCTTTCAATAAATGGCTTTTGGAGCTTGTGTTCGTTACATTTAGCTTCAAAAAGCTTAGCTTGCAAATAAAAAGAAAAATCAAAGGGCCTCTACATAAAGTGGATGCTTGCTCAAGGATTGTCAAAAGAGTATGAATAGGTGAAATCCTTCCATGATATTACTCTTTTCTTTATCTCTCCACTCTCTATGCTTGGATTAAGTGATTTTGCTTCTAAACTATGGTCCTTTCATTTTCAAAAGCTGGGCATACTCAAGTTTCAGCACTTTTTCTTTGTGAATATTAAACTCATTAGAAAGTTGGTTTTATGTGTGCTAATCATAGGTAATTGGCCTTGGCCTTAGGTTATTAATGTAGGATCATTGCTTGTTAGTCCTAGACTCTTAGTGATAATCTTAATACTCCATTCATTTTTAACATGACCTAGGGCTATGAACATGCTTTATTCCCTTAGTCCATTTGCCATAAACATCTCATGCTGGAAGCAATAAAAAAGTGCTAAATAATGAAACAATGAAGCAAAAAAGTGTCAAGAAAAAGTAGCAAAAATGCTACTAGATACATGAAAAGAGAATTTCTATGTTATCTTGTGCCCATGTGAGGCCTAGCGCCTTATTGGCACTTGGTAGGCGAGGGAACCACCTTGGCTCGCTTGGTCAAGGCCCTAAACCAATGCCCTTAGCTAATAGGGGTTAGTCGTCACCTTGGTAGGCTAGTAGGTTATTGGACAACCTCCTTGAGTGTTCAAGGAGCCGAGAGTTGTAGGTAGACTTGCCTTGGGGTGGTAGACTTGTGATGTGTTTTACTTTTTTCTATGAATGACAAAAACAAATCTTCCATGAGCTTCAAAAAGCTATAACAATGTGCTAATAGATTTTGAGTTTTTTTAGAGCCCGCAGACATGATAGACTTGGATGCTTTATTAAGATTGATCATATAGTTTTTAGGCTAGTAGCTTTATGACCTTGCATTAGCCTAGGGTCTTAATTAATTGCTTGTGTTTCATGCATAAAACTGAAATTTCAAGTGATTTAATCTTCATAATAGTTTAGGTGTTTTTTTTTCTTTATGTTGTTTAGTTTATGGTTATGATTGACCCAACTTTTAGAAGCAAAAATTCACTTTGCATGATTGCTCATTGTACTTCATGTTCTATTCATCCTTGTTGGCCTTTGATACTCATGACTTGTTCTTATGTTTTGGAGCTCAACATTCTTCCAGGGACGTGCTTTCTACCATGTCTCCGTGCTTTGCTTTAGTGGCACACGAGGACGTGCACCAAATTAGGAAGGGGGGAATGTTAGTTGCTGCCAACGGCTAACACATGCGACACAGATTATGCATCAAGCTAATAATGTGCTATGGATGTGCAAAATATTTTCTATTCACATTGTATAAGTTCTTGGGCTCATTTGAAAGTTCTAAGTTGTATTTGTTAGCTAGGATACTCAACTTAATCCCATAGTAGAAAGGCTTGTGGTGCATGGCTTTATAAGAAAGCCTTTTATGCAAAGAGGCTTCATTCTTGAATAGCCATTCTTGAGATCTCTCTCTCTCTCTCTCTCTCTCTCTCTCTCTCTCTCTCTCTCTCTCTCTCTCTCTATGGATGTTCTAGACTTGAGCTTAATGCCCATTCTTAGAAGGCTAGTACTGATCTTTTGTAATTAGAGAAGCATTTCTTAATCTAATCTCTAATTTCTTCATTAGTCTAATTTCTTCTATATTCCATTATGTCATGAAGTAGTTTCACCTTCTCATTATTCTAGATTTGAGTGTGTGGTGATTGACTTCTTGCTTACTGACCACTCCTATCCTTCTTGAGTACTCAATTTGTGATATTTAACATCTCTAATTAAGTTGACTAAGTGGGTTCTTAATCTTCTGATTAGTGTATGTGCCCCTAGTGTTTTCTCTGTGTGGATGGGTTTAATGAGACTCAAGCACCATTCACCCTTGTGTGTGTAGCTTTTTATGAAGTACATTGATTGGCATGTTGTGATTGGAGTGGCCAACACCAATGCAATTAGTGTGCGCTTGTCAAGAGAAGTGCTTTGAGACTCAAGTCTATGGCAAGTTGGACTTTGGTGGGCTTAATGTGTGTAGATGATGCTTGATTGATGATTATGGTGTGATTAGAGTAAGTGATTCATGGCTAATCTGTATTTTATTGAAAGAGCATTCTCTTGAATCCTCTCATTGAATACATCCAATGATGATCATGCTTCCATGCCCTAACCGAATTGCCAATCCTAGGATTGACAATTTTGTTGGTCTTGGGTTGCAATTAGGTGATGCTACGATTACTCCCAACATTTGGCACCGCTTCCGGGGATAAATAGACCTAAACTAGGGAAAACAAGAGTGTCTAACATAGTTGTCCTTTAACTTCCTCTAAGATCACCTAGAGCTAAACTTTCTCTTTAAAACCGCATAGCATAAGAATGTCGTCTTTTGCTGTGTAGAGATAGCTTGGGAGTAGATTGTACTTGCTAAGTAGCTTGTAGGATTGTAGGATTGTAGGATTTTGAGAATGATTGATGGACAAGACAAGTCTTACAATCAATGCTCAAGAAACCATAAAAAACAACAAAACAAGTGTTTGTGGACACCTTCCAGAACCCAAATACAACAGAACTTAAGAGTAGGGTAAGTAGAATCCGAGGTGGGATCTCAAATCATTGCTCACTCCAAAAGAATAAATTGTGAGTTGTTTATGTGAAGCTGTAGAATTTCAGGTTTATGGTTTGAAACAACATCAAAAGACTATCAACCATTGAAACCGGCTAGAGATTATGCTCATAAAAGTTGTATGAACCAGTGGGTAAGCATAAGGATGCGTTTGAGGTAAATTTTCAAGAGTTTGCAAAAACTCATATTATTTACATTTTCTAAAGAATTTAGGCCAAATTCTATGAAACTTGACTCAGTGGCTTAAAACATGTCACAAAAAGATTGAACAGTGAAAAAATTGCAAAAATTGTTCATTTTAGGCCAAAAGTAAATAATCGCGATTATTTACTTTTAGCTCAAAATTTATCAAGGTTGATACCAGAGACTCTATGCAGGATTACAAACATCTTTTGTGAAGGCTCACAGAGTTTAGATCACAAAACAAACCAAAAACTTGGAAAATTTTGATATCTGTACTGATTGTCAAGAAATTGAGTTTGACTTGATGAATCTTGTTCAAATTTTGTGAAACTTGACTCAAAGCCTTAAAACATGTCTTAAAAAGACTGACAATTGAAAAAGTTGCCAAAATTCTTCATTTTAGGCCAAAAGTAAATAATCTTGATTATTGACTTTTAGCTCAAAATTGATCAAGATTGATACCAGAGACTCTATGCATGATTATAAACATCTTTTGTGAAGGCTCATAGAGTTTGGATCACAAAACAGTCCAAAAATTTGGAAAAAAATGAAGTCTATACTATTTGTCGAGAAATTAAGTTTGACTTGATAAATCTTGTTCAAAATTTGTGAAACTTGACTCAGAGGCTTAGTTAAAAGTGTTTAACATATGTGTATGCTCACAGGATTAAAAAATATGCTAAAATTTTCCATAAATAAATAATCATGATTATTTACTTTTGTTCTGTTTTCAAACATTTTTGGCCAGCCAAGCATACCACAAGTTCTATCATGTTGTATTGAGCACTTATATCAAAATTGGTAAAATTTGGATCTGTAAAGTGAAAATTGTGGCAAGTTATATAAAGTCAGTCTGCAGATACAAAACTGTTGACAAATTGAGTAGGGTTTATCCAAACTTGGTGAAACTTTGCTAAGTAGATATGTTGAGTTTCTTTACCTGTTTGTATCAACATCTTGGCAAAAAAATGTTAAAAACTCCAGAAGTAAATAATCACGATCATTTACATCTGTCCTAGATTTGAGATTTTTTGCAAAATTGAGTATACCACAAGGTTAAGCATATCAAGTAGGTGACTCACATCAAATTTTGTGAAATTTGGGTCACAAAAGTGAGACTTAAGTCAGATTCTTGGAAATTTATTCTGCGGAGACTAAACAATTAATAACTTGGACAAATCTTATTCAAAATCTGTGTAACTTGTCCAGACACTACAACAAGGTGTCTATATGGCAAAACAAGCCTAAAAAATGTAAAAACTGAGAAAAGTAAATAATCGCAATTATTTACTTTTGAGCCCCAGAGACAAGATTTTGAACTTTTGGGCTTGTACAATGTTAAAGCAACATAATAGAAAGTCATTGGTCAAGTTTGGGTTCCATCGTATCAAAATAATACATGATAACTCAATTTCTAGGTTGCAGATTAGTCCTTTACCTCTTTGCAACAATAAAATTTAGAAATCTCATTTGCTGACTCACTTAGCTCAGATTGAAGTGATATATACAGACCAATCACAATAGTTAGCAAAAAATTGAGCAGTTTGAGCGAAAGATTAAAAACTTGTCAAAATGGGATCGAGATGTAACTTGCAAATCGGGGCACAAATCACATTCGATTGCAGATTAGGCTATTCAAAGCCCAGATTTTCATTATTTCAAAAGGTTGCAATACACTTTCTAGCTAGAGTTAATCAACTCTTGTGAGTCTAAGAGCAATTAACTGGCAGAAGTACTTTGGAAAAAGCAGTCTATCAAACTCGAGCAGGAGTAATTTTGCTAATCAACACCAAGATTTGCTAAGAGATAGTTCTTAGAGACCAAGACATCATGGAGTCAAGTCGAGCCGAGAGTCAAATGCATGAGAACCAAATCTAACCATTAGCAGTAGCAAGACATGAACAAGTGCAACAGACCAGATTTTACACTCTATGGCTACATTGGAGATAAGGCTTTGTACAATAGATTCAGAAGGCCATAGGTATCTTATGAGTGGCAAAATCACCACAAGAGCCACAATCCAAATTCAGAGAACTCCCAGATATTCACACACTTCAGTGGAGCTAGGTACTGTAAGCTCAGAGACGAGGTGCAGATACAAGTGCAAAAGATAGATCCAAGTGGTTATCTAGAAACATGCACAAGCCCAGAAAGCATCCATTTAGTGCATATGCAATCAAGATCGTTGTACATGGATTACATTGGCCAAATCTACAGTCAAGAGCTGGTAATGGAAGATCTAATAGATCAGCCAATTGAAGCCAATCTAATTGGAGAATCAAGTCAAAGACACTATAAAGGACAAGATAGAGTAGCCTACAACTTGATGCTCAGTGTTTTAAAAGAAGATGCTGACAACTTGGCAAGTACTGAAGCTGAAACTTCTCAGCTAGAGCTTGACATGACAAAACCAAAAGAAATACCACCAATCATGGTGTATTGCTTAGATTATGGAGAAAAAAATGGAATATTTTTTAAGATTGCCCAAGAAATCTAGACAATAGGGACACATCAACTGCCAAGCAAAGCATGGAGCAAACTGGAAATGTGAATCCCAATTTATCACCTTAAGGTCAAAAAGAATGTAAGGTTTGCAAATGATTTTGCAACACTGCCACAAGTGTGCAATCATTCACGATTCTAAGGGACACATTAAACAGAATGATATTAGCATTGTATGGTACACATAATTCATATGCGCATGATGTAGACCAAAAAGGGCAACTGTACAAAAACGATCTACCAGTGTTTGAATGGCCCACATCCCAGCTCATAGAAGTGCGTCTAGTGATAAATCAGAAAGGATGGTTCATTTTGGAGGATAGAATCTATTATAGCCCATCCTCTATAGAGCTAAAGCATATTACCCGAGTGAACCCAAAAATCTATTCAAAGCCAAACTCTCCTCCATCAAAAATCAAGCTTCAACGTTGTGACCAAACGAGCATATACTTTGACCAAAACATTCGTAGATATAGACGAGAGTCTAAGATCTATCATGACTTGGGTCCTGATGTTACCATATACATGTGGTAGTGATGTGTGTGAACACACTAGGACCGCCGGGGCATTTTTTCCCTCTTTAGGAGGTTTTTTCCCCCGTGCATTAAATATACGCCCATCACTCTAGGGCTATCTATCTTTCCATTGCACACTAAGTAACACACTCTCTATTGTGTGCCTTGAGCTTCCTTCGTCTTCTCCAAGCTGTGTGTGTTTCTCTGCAACCCTAATTCCAACAATTGGTATCAGAGCAGGTCACGTCCTCCCGGGCTTAGTCGCCAGCTACTCCAGCACACGCCTGCTCACTTTCTCCGATTTCAGTGAGCTTTGGCGAGCGTTCGCAGGTCGACAAATATTTTGGGGTACCTCGAAGAGCTATTTCTGCTCAGAATTTTGATTTGGGCTCATTTCGGCCTCCGTTTCCACTACAGGCAGTACTGCATAGGCTATTTCGTCATTTTGTGCAGATTTTCTGTCAGTGCCGTTTTCTACATAACAGGTGCCTTATAGTCTTCTACAGTTTGTGCTACATAGCACAAGTTGTTCCTGCTCCATTTCTCCTATTTCGGGCAGTTTTCACATCAGGTGCAGCATTTACCATGGCTGACAACAACAACACAGATGTGTTCAAGATGTTAGCTGCTGAGGACAGGTTGGATGGGGACAACTACCCTATGTGGTCTTATATGATGCAACATGTTCTTGTGTCAAAAGGTGTCTGGAACATTGTGCAGGGCATTGATGTACGTCCTGGTTCTGAAGATGTAGGCGATGTTGAGGATGTTGCAGGTCTTGCTGCAAGGATTGTAGCTGTTAGAGTTGTTTTGCCTACGGCAGAACAAGCTCGTTGGGCTGTTAAGGATGCGCAGGCTCATGCATTGATTGCGTTGTCTGTGAAGCGCACCATTATTCCTCACATTTGTTCAGCAAAATCTGCAAAACAGGCTTCGGATATTCTAGCAGGTCTTTATGCAAGCCGCAATGAGGCTAAAATTGCTTTGCTGCGTAAAGAGCTAGAGTCGAAGATTATGCATGAGGAAGATGATATGGACACTTTCCTTGCTAGTGTCAAGGATATCAATGAGCAACTCATTTCTACAGGTGAAGTCATTTCGGACAGTTCCCTTGTGCAGACTGTTCTTGATGCCTTACCAGATTCCTACCAGACTTTTGCTAGTACTTGGAGACTCATGACCCAAGGAAATCCTGAAGTTGTCAAGTTTGATGCATTATGCACATTGCTGTTGCAAGAGTCACTTTCTAGAAAAAACAGGACTAGGCAGCGTGCAGTTGAACAGGCTTTTATTGCTTCTCAAAGAAAGGGTAGTAACAGTAATGCAGCCACTTCTTATGGTTCTGCTGCGAGTGGCAAAAATTCTGTTCCTACTGCTTCTGGTGGCAGCACTTCGTCTGGCAATTCTGGTGATAAGGGCAAAAACAAGATGCGTTGCCATTATTGTAAAGCCAATGATCACTTGATCAAGTCGTGTCCTAAGTTGAAAGCCAAAGAGGCTAAGAAGAAAGAGGGTGGTTCCACTGCAAATGCTGGTTCCACTACAAATGCAGCCATTGTTGAGTCTTCTGTGAAAGGAGATTGTGATGCTGATGTTGATGCAGAATGGGCTTTTAGCGCAGAGTGCACTTACAATCCTGTTGTCCATGATGCATGCTTGTCAGTTGCTGCAGATTCACATGTGTGGTATTTCGACAGTGGTGCTACAAAGCACATTACCTCACATCGTGAATTGTTTACCTCTCTCGAGTCTGTCCCTTATGGGAATTCAGTCACTTGTGCCAACAACGCCTCATATCCAGTTCAGGGAGTTGGAAAGATTGTGCTCACTGCTGCTAATGGCAGTTCCTTCACACTTGTTGATGCACTTTATGTACCTGGGATCAAGAAGAATCTCTTGTCTGTATCCGCACTTGCTAGACTTGGACTTGTAGTCAAATTTGTGGATGACAGATGTACAGTTCATGATCTCAGTTTTGGTGATGAAATTGTTGCATCTGGGCTTTTGTGCCGTGGGCTGTATAAGCTCACTTTGTATGACAAGTGTGGACAAAATTTTGCAAATGCTGTTGCAGATTCAAGGGCTATTTCAGATGCAAAACTTTGGCATGCACGTTTTGGTCATCTGAATTTTTCCAGTTTGCTGCGTTTGCAGAAATCTGATATGGTTGCTTCTTTGCCGCCTCTTGAAGCACCTCTCAAACATGTTTGTGAAGGCTGTATTCTGGGTAAAATGCAGCGTTCTAAGTTTCCAAAGGATGGTTCAGTTAGGGCCACATGCAGGTTGCAGCTTGTGCATAGTGATGTTTGTGGGCCCATGCAAACTCCGTCCTTGGGCAATTACCTGTACTTCGTGACTTTCATTGATGATTACTCCAGGCATGCATGGGTATTTCCGCTTAAAGCGAAGTCCGAAGTTTTTATGTGGTTCAAACAATTTCTGGCTATGGCTGAAAATGTCTCAAAATGTACTATGGGCACCCTCCGTTCCGATCGAGGGGGGGAGTATATGTCTCATGAATTTAATGCATTTCTGGCTAGTCGTGGGATAAAACACCAATGTACAGTGCCTTATACACCTCAGCAAAATGGTGTTGCTGAGAGGAAAAACAGGTCACTAACGGAAATGGCACGATGTATGGTCAAAAGTCAAGCTTTGCCGCATTCTTTTTGGCTTGAGGCCATCATGTGTGCCACTTATGTACTTAACAGGTGTCCTACGAAAGCTTTGCAGTCTATTACTCCATATGAAGCATGGCATGATAGAAAACCTTCTATTGAGCACATGCGTGTTTTTGGCTGTTTGGCATATGCTTTGGTGCCACAAAAGCAGCGCAGAAAATTGGATGATAAGGCTGTCAAATGTATTTTTGTTGGTTATAGTGCTGAAAGCAAAGGTTACAAGTTGTATCATCCGCAAACAAAACGTATTCTGGTTTCACGGGATGTAGTGTTTGTGGAAGATTCTGTTCAGCCCTTGCTGTCATGTACTACAGACAGTAATGTAAGCTCACAGGACATTTATGACACTTTGTTGCCTCTTTTCAGTGGTGGAAATACGAATGTAAGTTCCAATGAGGCAAATGTACAGCCTATGGGGGTTTCTGAAAATGTTTTAGAACAGCCTATCACTGATGCAGATGTACATGATGTACTTGATGAGGAAAGGGCTGAAAATGAGCAGGCTAGAGGTATGCCAAAATGGCTGGTGCACACTTTGCGTGACAGTAAATTGGATGCACCTTTATCTAGTCGTACTCGTTCAGGCTCTCGCCATGCATCTTATGCATCAGATTGTTATGCTTTGGCTGTGTCTAGTTTACATGATGTTGAGGAGCCTCTGTCTTTTGATGAAGCACAGAATTCAGAAAATTGGATTGCTGCCATGAAATCAGAATATGATGCACTTATAGAGAATGACACATGGACTTTATGTGATTTGCCTCCTGGAAAAAAGGCCATTGGTACGAAGTGGGTTTACAAGTTGAAACGCAAGCCGGATGGTGAGATCGATCGCCATAAGGCTCGACTTGTTGCAAAGGGTTATGCACAACAAAAAGGCATAGATTATGAAGAGACTTTTGCTCCCACTTGTCGTATGACTACTGTGCGTTTTCTATGTGCATTGGCAGCTCATTTTGGTTGGGATGTACATCAATCAGACATTGTTACTGCTTTCTTGAATGGTGACATATTTGAGGAAGTTTATGTAACGCAGCCTCGCGGTTTTGTCATAAAAGGACAAGAGGACAAAGTGTGCAAATGTAAGAAGGCTTTGTATGGGTTGAAGCAATCTCCTCGTGCTTGGTATGAGAAAGCTGACACTCATTTGGTTAAACGAGGCTTTCGTAACAATCCAACAGAAAGCACATTGTATGTAAAGCGTGAGGATGATGTATTTCTCATTGTGGTTCTTTATGTTGATGATTTGCTGATCATTGGACCAAATGAGAGACATATTACTGAATTTAAGGCTGATTTGAATGCTACTTTCAAGATGAAAGATTTGGGGCTGTTGCATCATTACTTGGGTATACAGTTTAAGCAGTGTGATGGTGGTATTGCCTTGTGTCAGAAAAGTTACATAGAGACATTGCTATGTAAGTTTGGACTTGAGGATTGCAAACCTATTGCCACTCCCATGGAAACAGGTTTGAAGTTGAGTCTACATGATGCTGGCGATCCTGCTGATGTCACTCTTTACCAAACTGCTGTTGGCTGCCTCATTTATGTATGCAACACAAGGCCAGATATTCAGTTTGCAGTCTCGCAGGTCAGCAGATTTATGCATAGCCCAGGGTCTAAGCATTGGCAGGCTGTCAAGAGGATTTTCCGCTACCTTAGTGGCACTTTACATCTTGGCTTGTTTTATCCCAAGGGGGGATCATTGCCGCCAGACTTACATGCTTTTTCGGACTCAGATTGGGCTGGTTGTTTTGACACGCGAGTGTCCACAAGTGGTTTTTGTTTCATGCTTGGCAGTTCATGTATATCATGGTTGAGCAAGAAGCAACCTACTGTGGCCACTTCGAGTTGTGAGGCTGAGTACAGGGCAGTCTTCACAGCTACGGTTGAGTGTGTATGGCTCAGACGCCTTATGGCTGATTTGGGTGTTGGACAGGACACTGCCAATACTATCTACACTGACAGTCAGAGCGCATTGGCAGTTGCGAGGAACCCAGTTTTTCATGCTCGCACAAAGCACATTGAGGTGCATTACCACTATGTCAGGGAGAGGCTCTCAGCAGGAGAGATCAGTTTGGCTTATGTGCCAACACAGGACAACCTTGCAGATCTTTTCACAAAGGCATTGTCTCGTGAGAAGCTTGAAGCTTTCCGCAAAGCTTTGGGCTTACTCCCCTTTGTGGACTGATCCTGTCCTCAGGGCATGGCACTTCCCTTTACTCATGTGCCAGCTCTCGTTCACCGCATCACTCCAGGGGGGATTTGTTACCATATACATGTGGTAGTGATGTGTGTGAACACACTAGGACCGCCGGGGCATTTTTTCCCTCTTTAGGAGGTTTTTTCCCCCGTGCATTGTATATACGCCCATCACTCTAGGGCTATCTATCTTTCCATTGCACACTAAGTAACACACTCTCTATTGTGTGCCTTGAGCTTCCTTCGTCTTCTCCAAGATGTGTGTGTTTCTCTGCAACCCTAATTCCAACACCTGAAACCACAGAAGCTCATATCATAGGAGACCCATGGGATAGACAATATTAGGGAAAAGATAATGCTATCTACAACTTGACTTGGGAAATAATTTTTCATTTTTCACAGAGATACATAGGAAACTATGCATAAGGTTTACAAATGCCAAACATAAAAAATGCTACCCAAAGTGTTTCTTCACAATCCCGAAAGGCGAGACTAAACCATAAGCAAACAGTTTTAAAATCTCATAATGGAGCAGGTTAGGGTGATCACCCTAGGAAGGAGGGAGCTACAAATCCATCAAGCTTAGCTTAAGTATCAAGAAATGCTACACCAGTAAGAAGCCCTAGAAATTTTAATCAGTAGACCCCTTCAAAGCAAAAACCATTTAAAGATCATATGGTTGTTGGAAGTTTCCCACTTACCCATAATGCATCAAAATCCGCAGAAAAAATCCTATATGAAGATTATGAGGAACAAAAGTTTCATTTGATCTCCACAAGTCAAAGCCAAAAGCCGACAAATCCTATAGTGTTCAATCACGTGCATGTGACCAAGCTCACCCATGCATATCAAGATGCAAATGACAATGATTATTAGCAGGTTCATGACCTTGTACAAGCCCCTACGGATGGCCCGACTGAAGTCAAAGACTATCTGAACATGATGCCAAGCCTCATGCTGCCAGAACATGCAACAATAAAGTCAAAATCAATGAAAGCTAAAGTAAAGAAGGCTACAGGAAGGTCACCACAAAAATCTCCTCCGAAGAGACAGATTTCGTCGAAAAGTACAATGGATCTTCTAAGATCAAAAGTTACTCAAATGCAGGTAGAAATTTCTCAACAGTTGCAAGAAAAAGGTGCAGTATCACAGTCAGAAGAGTCAACACCGATTGAAGAAAATGGTCAAAGCAAAGAAGTTGAAGCAAAATTTCAATCCAACGACACTGTGTTAGCAGCAAGCTAACTCAGATAACTCGAATATCATTTTTTGGAGCTTTTATAATAAAAACCCTTATTATTTTGATGAATTGGGAATGTTGTAACTCCTACTTTTTAGATAAATATTGTAATTGATGAGCTGTGGCTACAAGCTTCCAGATTGTATTAACCTATCTTTAGTTAGAGCTCCCAGAATATTAGTTTTGACCACAAAAAACTTGGCTAAGGTATAAAAGCCAATTTTTGTAAGTTTTCAAAAGTTTTGGATAATAGAAACACAGCGTGAGCTAGCGGCGCTCACTTCTCTCCTTCTCATGCTTCCTACTCCCTTCCCGGTTGTCACATTGCAGTGCCGTCTGTTGTGTTGTAACTGCAGGTAAGAGCTCTACGCATTGACATAATCATTTCATGATAATCCGTAGCTTTTGGCATCACCGACTCGTGGCCTAATTTCATCATAAGTAGGAATTCAAGCTTCACAATTATAAACTAAGTATAGGCGAGGTATTGGGGTATCATTGCTAAACATTTAGATGCATTCTAGGTCGAAAACGACTAGATCAAAAACTCATTGTGCTGTTAATAATCGTGATTTTTGCACTTGACCTAAAGTGAGATTTGAGACCATAAGCATGTGTTCTTAGGTCTTATAAACGGGTCCTAGAATATTTGTAATGTTTGGATGTCATTTGATGTTGTAAACGGATGTGGTTTGTTTGCCGTCGATGAGCGATTAGCTTTTAGTGATTTCTGTCACTTGAGTGTAGCTTGAGTTAGATGCGAGTTGTTTGTTGTTTTCCAAGATATTGACAACCTCTTGCAGCCTCTATACACTATTCGAGTCAGCTTCGTCCCATGGATTGACAATTATATTCGTGGTTCTCGCTACGTATGCAATAAGATAGTAGTGAGGTTAGACACCCGTCCCATATTTGGCACCGTTGTCGGGGATCGAAGAGACCTAAACTAGGAAAAAACATGAGTGTCTTATGAAGTTATCCTTTAACTTCCTCTAGGATTTCATAAAGTCAAAACTTTCTTTTTAAAATCGCATAGCTTAAAATTATCGTCTTTTGCTGTGTAGAGGTAGCTTGGAAGTAGGATTTACTTGCTAAGTACCTTTTAGGATTGTAGGATTGTAGAATTAGATTAAGATTTTGAGAATGATTGATGGACAAGACAAGTCTTAAGATCAAGGCTCAAGAAACCATAAAAAACAAGAAAACACGACACTTTCCACAACCCCATTGCAGTAGAACTTAGGAGTAGGGTAAGTAGAATTCGAGGTGGGATTTCAGAACATTTCTCTATTCAAAAGAATAAATTGTGAGTTGTTTATATGAAGTTGCAAAATTTCAAGTCTATGGCTAGAAATAGCACCAGAACACTATCAACCACTGAATCCATTTGGAGAGTATGCTTTATAAGTTGTATGAACCAATGGGTAAGCTTAAGGATGCATAGAGATAAAAATTTCAAGAGTTTGCAAAAACTCACATTATTTACTTTTTCTTGACGTTTTAGGCCAAATTAAGTTTTGACTTAACTCAGAGGCTTAAAATAGCTCATAAAAAGAGTGTCCACAAAAAAAGTTGAGAAAAGTGCTCATTTTAAGCCAGAAGAAAATAATCGTGATTATTTACTTCTAGCTCAAAAGTGACCAAGGTTGATACGAGAGACTCTTTGTAGGTGTACAAACATCTTTTGTAAAGGCCCATAGAATTTGGATCACCAAACTGACCAAAAAATTGGTAAAAACTGAATTATGTACTAACTGTCGAGAACTTGAGTGTAAATTGGAAAAATTTTATTTAAACTCAGTGAAATTTGACTCATAGGCTTATATTGAGGTGTTAAATAAGTGTGCATGCTTAGTTGGCCAAAAAAATACAAAAATTTATCAGAATTAAATAATCGTGATTATTTAGTTTTGTCTCATTTTTCAACTTTTTTTACCAACCCAGCATACCACTAGTTTTAGCATGTTATATTAAGCCCACAAATCAAATTTGGTAAGATTTGGATCATTGGAGTGAAAATTGTGGCCAAATTTGCAAAGTTAATCTGCACCGTGCGGACACAAAATTGTTGACTATTTGAACAAGAATTATCCAAACTTGATGAAACTTGGCTAGGGAGCTTAAGTTGAGCTGCTTAATCATTCTGTATCAAGATTGTGACAAAAACTTGCATAAAAATATTAGGAATAAATAATCACGATTATTTACATCTGCTACAAAATTAGACATTCTTGCACATTTGAGTATACCACAAGGTCAAGCATATTAAGTAGACCGCACAAATCAAATTTGGTGAAATTTGGATCACAAAAGTGAGACTTAAGCCAGATTTTTGAAAACTGAGTCTACGGACACGAAACAGTTAATAACTTAAACAAATTTTGTTCAAACTTAGTGAAACTTGTCCAGAGATCTTAACAAGTTGCATACTTGGCAAATCAAGCCAAAAAGTGTAAAAATTTGGGAAAAATAAATAATCGCGATTATTTACTATTGATACACAGAGACAGACTTTTTGACTTTTGAACTTGTACAGTGTTGGACCAACATAATACAAGGCCACCGAGCAATTTTGGATTCAATCAAATCCAAATTAGTACATGTTTACTCAGTTTCCAGGTTGCAGATTAGTCCTTTGGCTTTTTGCAAAAGTAGAATCTGAAAGTCTCAAGTGTTGACTCACTTAGCTCAATTTGAAGAGATACACATAGACCAGTCACTATAGTTAGCAAAAATTGTATAGTCTTTGTGAAAGAATAGTTAACTTGATTAAAACTGATACAGGAATCAGGTTGCAGACAAGGAATTGAAAGCTTGACATAAGTGGAATCAAGTCAAGTGGAAGTTGATAACAAGTCAATCCGACGGTAAGTACTCTATCTAGGGCTTCACAAGTCTATATGAACTTCTTAGATCTGGTCATATACTAGCAAATCAAGGCATATTTTGAGAGATCGCTAGTAGAGTATCCACCAAAGAGAGTGTGAATCAAGGCGATCACTTGGACACTATCTTTGAAGAAGTCTCAGACACTTTTTCAGAATCAACATTTGAAATGTCTTCCTATTCAACTCATCCAGAAACCGGAACGACAGTGCAGTATAGGCACATACTCTCTTTTTATAATACTAATCGTCATGGAGCTTAGGTTTACCTAGATCCTAATGAAGAGTATGCCATTCGCATTGATGACCATGACATAGAGTTTGAAGAGGAAATCAGGGCAAACAACCAAGGAAAAATGTACATGGATTAAGACGGAACTCAGTATCTACAAGTTGAAAACCTTGACGTGATAGAAAAATGGGGGTTAGAAGTAAATACCATAATTCCAGATATGGCAGCAAAAGAAAGACCACCGACTTTAGAATTCGAGAGATACGATCAAATTGATTTGAAGCCTTTGAAATGGCTGAGCACAGGAATTATAGAAAGATGCACTGTCAAACAGATGATGAATGGCTAGATGGAATGGACCTTCGCATCAAAGTACAGTTGAATAATCATAGCACAAATGCATTGGTCGATACAAGGGCTCCAATAAATGCAGTCAATTATTCCACGTACAAGAAAGCATCAAGTCAGTCTTTGACAGCAGGAATATCGACTATTAAATAATGCCACAAGAATCCAACACCGACACTGGGAGTAGTCAACTTAAATGTGATAGTATATGGATGTCCATGCCCTCATCAATTTGTATGCTGACCAGATGAACACATGAATGAACTTCGAGTAGGGAACCTAAAACAAAATGGATTTCAAAGAAAAAAGAGCACTTATCTTCTTCGCAAGCTATGAAATCGATAAAGCATTGGAGAGTTAAGTCTCAAAAGACTCAACCACAATATTCTGACCAAGACAAACCAAGATACCAATGAGACGGATAAAAGATCAACAAACATCATTATTGATACTGACAGCTCAGAAAATTAGCATGCCAAAGAACCCTGACTGTACAATAAAGAAAAGATCACACAAACTACAAGATTTGCTCTTTGGAGGACAGCAAAAGGAAACCTCGACCTCAGAAACCCTTGAGTTAATTACTCAAGACCCAACCCTTGCACAGTATAATGGTTTGAATTGCATTGATCTTCAAATCATGGTAGAGCCAACCAAGGCTATACATAGACACGATTGATTTGACCCATGCACACAGTCGTCCCGGAGTACGCCATTTAGGAGGTGTGGAAGGAAACTAAGTAATTAAGGGCAATGTTTGAAGAGGGAGGAAATAGTTTGATGTTAAAGTGTGATTTTTTGTAAAATTACCTAATAGTGCCCTTACAACATCATCGATAGGGGAAACTTAACTGGTAACATCTCCCTGATGAGTGTAAATAGTGTATATACTATCAGAGAATCATAAAAAACTGGTCTTTTTTTGTTTTTTTTATTTATTTTTCTTGATATTGGGACTTAAAAATGGAGAAATCTACCAAAAAACAATAAAGCTGTGTTTTTCAATGAATTTTCTTAATTATTGATTTTTATCTTTGCTTTTTTAGTGCATTTTGTTATTTTCTTTGATTTTTTCAATAAATAAGTCAAAAATTAATAATAAATAGCAAATGAGCTCAGACGAAGACATCAAAGATACGCTGATGATTAGAAGGACAAGGCAGACAGGCACAAAAAATTTCAATCAAATCAACAGATGGAAGCGGGAAGCCTAAATTAGGCTATCAAGGCCTACTTTCTCGCAACTTCTTGCAGAATGATCTACAGGAATCCAATTGAAGAAATTTTTGAGTCTAGCATAGATTTGACGGTCTAGTAGGACTAATAGGGAAATTTGGAGAAAAATAGTTTGGGAAGTCCGAGTATAGATATCCAAGGTAGCCCAAAATCACCTCATTTCCACTCGTCGCCCTTGAAGAAGAGAGCTCTCGACCTTCTTCACGTGCATTTTCCGGAGTCCACAGTTGCCCTTTTACAACCCTGTCTCGCATGAGACATGAGGGGTAAGTTCTAAGCTTACCAATGATTAATTCTACATGGCCGGTAGCAAGTCTAGGCTCAAGGAAAAAACCCTAGAAACCTAGCGTGCACGAAGTCCTACGACCCAAAATTGACCATAGCAACCTGTCAGCTCAACCAAATTGGACGACAATTGAACTGTAGCATGCCCCTATATAATAGAACACTTCTATATCACAAGATGACCATTCGGCAGGGATCGAGGGGGGTCCCAAGTAGAAAATCTAGGTTTTTGCCAGATGCCAGAATTGGATTCTGACTCCACAGATAGCTTAAAGATTGGGTCCAGACACAATGTACATGGATGGTTTCATGAAAACAGTCAATGCAAGCTCTCAAAAAGCAGAAAACAGCTCGAAGGCTACAAAGCGTCAAATTTGACATATGAAGTCAAACTGACTCCAAATGGGCCAAAATTGGATGGGTAGCTTCAGGACTATGTAGCAGACAAGTCCATAGCTTCAAAAGTGACTAACCAACTCCACAAGCCATCTAGTCACAAAAATCGTGTTGTTGGCAAAGACATTCAGAATGGGCAAACACAGGAATTAGAATGGAACTGGAACAGAACATAGAAACAGAAATAGACTAATTCCACTATAAATTTCGCCTTCATATTTTGAGAAAGATATTGATCGACAGTTACATATTTAGAGAATACTAATGGGCAACTCCCTTTCCCATGAACATCCCTTGGAATCCCAAAACTACAAAAGTTGATATTCTAAATTCCACTAAGGTAAAACATCCAAAATTCCCTCGGCTTAACACCTAGCACAGCCCGGTGGCTAGAGTCATAGGCTGACCTGGACCAATAATCCCGTGATCAAGTAGTCTGCTCCCCAATAACACCTTCTGCATCTGTCTCCAAAGCCTTTTCTGCCACAAAATCCGGATCCGCTTGCTTTTCCACCTCCGCTTCCGCCTGCTTTTCCACTTCCGATTCCACTCCACCTACCAAATTCTGATCTGGTTCCAAAACCCCACTGCTCAACTCCGCCTTTTACTTACTCAGATCCTAGGCACCTACTTCAATTCCCTTGCTTTTGTTCTTCAACTCCTCCATCTCTGCAACCAGCCTCTCATTCTCCATCTTCAATGCCTCATTATCCCTCCTAATGCTCTCCTTTCCAGCTTGCTGAAACTAGTTCTTGAACCGGTCCGTCGACACTACCATATGCTCCCTCCAAAGCTTAGTTGTTGTATTCCACATCTCCTGCGCATATTCCATCACTTCCTTCTTTAAGGCATCCGCATCCGAATCAACTACTAAGACACATGTCATCCCGAGACCCCTCAATGCTGCCTTCTCCATATCCGCCAATGGAGTTAGTCTATTAATCAGAAAAACATTTTTAGCGGTCAAATCAGCCACCTTGTCCCCTATTTCTTCAAATTGCTTATCCACTACGGTCTTCAGTCCATCTGCCCACCGAGTGAAATCCTCAGCCACACTCAAAATTTCAGCATTCCTTGCCATAGCCTCAGTTTGTAATCCTCTTAACCTCCTCCTGCAATCTTTCCTTATCCGACCTCTCTTGAAATAATTGCATCCTGACTTTCTGAATTTCCCATTATCGAATAGCACTACACTTATGTTCCATCTTCTCACTTTGCATCACCATTCAAATGAGCCAAACAGTTAGCAGCCTCCTCCGCAGATAAAATCCCCCTGGCCTCATAACTGGCACTGCTACCTGCCTTAACCTTCAAATCTCCGGAACACTCTTCTCTGCAGCTCTACCAATCCCTTTCCTAAACAGTGTGACCTTCTTACCTTTAGACTCCGACTTCTTGGACTCTGACTCCATGGTGAAAAAATTCAACTTTGATTCAGGCTCCTCCAAACCCTTCCAAGAAACCTTAAAAGGTGATTTGCTTTTATCAATTGTTGGAGATCCCAACAACAACTTCCTCTGCTTCATTCCACTGAATGTTCCCTCTTCCTTCAACACATTTGCACCCGGTGTCCTCAAAACTGCTGGCAATGACAAAACCCTCAAAACATGCTAAAGATTGCGGCCAAATATGGCACCACTCGGCCCACTGCCGGTGTCCAACGCCTATCTCTCTTACTTGTAAGCTGCATCCGATCATACAACACTGTTCCCCAATCAACCTTAATTACCTTCTCAACTTGAAACAATGGTGCAAAAGACTCCTTAGACATATAAGTTGTCTTCTGCAGAATGCACACCTTCTCCAGATACCAAAACAGATTTGTGACTCTGACTCCACCCGCATTTTGCACCATATAATATGCCTTTGTCCCAATCGGATTTCCAAATTCCCCCTTCATCTTAGAGTCAGTCACCTTCCGCCCCTTAGCCAGCATAGACAAATACGAAACTTTGAAAACCCTGGACACCAATTTTGGTGTCAGGCGCACATCCCCTGTAATCACTCCATCACCCTCCTTAATCATGTTCCACTGCTACCCAGCAAACTCGTTCTCTACCCATGCATCCCAAGGTAAACATGCAAACTCGTAAAGGCCTATGAGCTTGAGCTATACCTGCGTTTCCTCCTCATTCGGATCAAACGCTGTCACTGCCGTCTCCGCACTCCCTTGATCACTCATAGACCTAGCTTCATCACTCTCCACCTCAATGTGATCTTCCTGCTGCCTTGCCTTGAATAGCTCCCCCATCGCCATCTTCATCGACCTTGTGTTTGGCATTGATTCTGATGCATCATCCTGCATCCCCGGCATCAGCTTTGCCTTAATATTTTCAGAAAACATTTTGCCCGTGTTCTCCTTAACAGTCAGTGAACCGCAACGTTCGCACACTTGGATATGATCTCCAACACTTCTCACCACCTTAGTCTTATAATGATGAATTTTCACCTTGATTCGGGCACACCATGCAAGATTCACCCAAAAAATATTTGTCCTTAATTGGGTCACATTAGCACTAAGCGAATTTTTAGCCTCAAACTAAGTACCCCCACTAATGAGTACCCCTTGACCCTTTTGCCCAATTCCATTCCTCCGAATTTCCTCCTTCTTGACTTCCAATTTCACAGTCCAAATTCAAACTTCCAGTCCGCAATCCGAATTCCGAATTCCAGATCCCTTTACAGGTTTTGAATTGCAACAAGAAGTTGTCAGTGCTACCTCTGAAAATTCCGTTGTAACCTGCCTGGCACATCCATGCACTAAAAAATTCCTCCAAAATCCATTTTGCATGTTGAATGTACTTTGACATTAAATCTGCATTCTGCTGAACATCCTCTACTTCCACATTTACATCATCTGCTTGACTCCCAAATCGACAAATGGCTTGACAATCCCCATGATAAAATTCAGCTCCATCTGCATATCCAAAGATGACTTCATCATTTGCTGCAATATCTTTAGCCTTCCACAACATCCACTGTGGAATTTCAATAACTTTTAATATCTGAATTTGCATCTGCATTTTTGCATGAATTTGAATTCCAATCTGAGTCTGAATTTGAATCTGAATCTCACTCGGAATATGAATCTGAACCAAAATCTGACACTTGGGATACTCCTCTTCATGTCCCTTATACAATAGTGCCCAATCAACTCCTTCATATTTGTTCTGATTTTGTCCACTCCAAGAAAAAAATGATGTTGTTAATCCCCACTGAGTATCGATGTCATCCTCCTTGTGACATAGAGAAGGAGTCCTTAGCCCCTGACCTAGCATGGAGTTTAAGCCTGTAACCATATACATGTGGTAACACTAGGACTGCCGGGGCATTTTTTCCCTCTTTAGAAGGTTTTTTCCCCCGAGCATTGTATATACGCCCATCACTCTAGGGCTATCTATCTTTCCATTGCATACTAAGTAACACACTCTCTATTGTGTGCCTTGAGCTTCCTTCGTCTTCTCCAAGTTGTGTGTGTCTCTATGCAACCCTAATTCCAACAAAGCCGTGAGCCGGACTTCATCTAGAGGTACCAGCATCTAGTGCTACCCTTGAATGTATATGAATGGAAGCGCACTCAATAAATGACCAGGTGGAGAGTGATATATGTGTACATCACAATGCAAAAATAGAGAGAGGTAGAGAGAGATTGGAGGATGAAATAGACTGCATAGAGACACATGAGAATGACACAAGAGAATCTTTGAATGCCCCATTTAAATGAAACAAGAAAATCATGAATTAATGAATAACAAAATCTAGGTACATCACATCTTCAAAACCATAAATGACTAAGTAGAAGCACTGGAACCTGTGTAGGGATCGATCGGTTCATCCACCCACATCCATTTCGACTATGGACAAAGAGAATTTCACTTCATCGAGAGTGAGCCAGAACACCTCCAACTTACCTGAGCTAGACATAAGCTGAGGCTGCTTTGCCTCCCTCAATGAACACGGGTTCAGAAAAGATTCCAAATACTAGCAAGTGGTAGAAAATAAACACCAACCATTTCAATTTAGGCACCATGCCTCTTTGGTGCCACACTGGGTGTTTTTAGGCCAAGCCAAAGCAAGATCCCCGGCACGTTAGCTGTGTAGTCCATTCAACCCCCAACACATTAACAGTGTACATGAACCTAACAATAAAAGAAGAAGCTTTAAGTTCCACACCCCCGATCCAACAAAGCCCCAGGTCATCGAACCTTTTGTCTAAGGATAAAGAGATTTAGGCGACCTAATCTTATATTGATTCTCCCATGAGAAATATAGCATATGAGTCCAATCAAAATAGCATCTTGCATATGCACAAACAATCCTTTCCAAGGCAATTTAGATTGTAGAGGGTCCCATCCTTACACGTTTGCCATAAACCATCAACCACTTCATAATCCACCCTAAAAACCATAAATCATAATCCAATCACATCACACGGGTGAGAACTCCACCCTACACTAGATGATGCACAACCATCCTGCAAAAACTTTAGCACGTAATATGGTTGTAAAAATTTCAACAGCACATCCATTTTAAAAAAAAAAGATCCAAGAGCCACACCATCTATCACAAACATTATTTTAAGGTGGATCCCACAGGCATTTCTCATGGAAAGACTAAATTTTTTCCCAATCATGGAAACATATTAACTCATACATCATGATCTCTCTTCAGAAGATCTTTTACATTAACAATCGTACGTGTGGCAACTTGTGTTGGGGTATAAAGCCCAATGTGGTCGCCCAGGTAAGTGGGCGGGCCGCCAGGTATGTACACATATTCTTTTGTAAAAACCTAATAAGAACTCACTATGCTCTACACATTACAGAGAGCGAGTTCACCATATCGTCGTGCTCTTCTTCTCGCACTCTCTCTCGCATCGCACTTCCGCTCGTACTCCTTCAACTGGTATCAGAGCTCAGATCGAGGCTCGGGGCAGCACTTGCAGGTAGCCAGAGTCAGCTACTCAGATTGGAGTGAGATTCGACAGGCGAAGACACGGCCATCTCGACCACCGTTCGGCTTCGACAAAGGTTTGCACAGGCCATTTTCGACTACGTGGTCTCGGCGAGTGCAGATCTGACTCTGCAAATTTGGGGTTTTCGGCCTACGATTGCAGGTGTTGAGGATATCGACACTCCCAGAGTGTTGATTTGTGGCTGTCTACACATCGAAGGACGGCTCACAGTTCTTGGAGGCGTGTCACATACGACACGGGCGCATCTACACACAGACTGTAGGCGACATCCACTGGTTCATCAGGTAGCTTGTGTTTGCTGCTTGA
The DNA here is from genome assembly GCF_014529385.1 of Adiantum capillus-veneris. Lineage (NCBI taxonomy): Eukaryota > Viridiplantae > Streptophyta > Polypodiopsida > Polypodiales > Pteridaceae > Adiantum > Adiantum capillus-veneris. Next base: position 115,045,674 of record NC_140956.1, on the reverse strand, counting down.
TATTCCAGATTTCATCCTGACATTGCAGGTACTTCCACATGGGATGTATTGTCAGAGATGATGTATGTCTGTTGAGGGTTTGTTGGCTGTGAGTCACGCAGCAAACAACCGCAGCAGCGGTTACAGCATACAGTGGGAAATTTGTGGATGTATGACTTTGTGGGAAGTCTATGTACTGTCAGATTTACTGCAGCCTTTGTTGAGGGTCGAGTGAGGTTTTATTGAGCTGGGGGATTCTCGAATGTTGAGATCCTTTCGGTGATATAGGTCTTGGAGCGATCCCTCGAGCACCTTTAGATAGGCAGCTAGGATGTATTGACTGTGAGTTAGACAGTTGGGATTGCATCTTTGCTTTACTGCCATTAAGTCATTGTCGCAGTCTATGCTTATAGGACAGTGACAGGACAGTGAGAGACAGTACAGGTGCAGGACAGGTTTACCCGCATCTTGCAGTGTCAGAGAGACAGTGTTTTTTGAGCTGTTTTTTGGTCTGTTTTTTAGTACACCAGAGCCATTTTACAAAGGAGACTCTGCCAAAATTTATGCAGAATCTGAAGCTTTCTTGGTTCATTTGACAGGTTGATATTGGTTCAGAGGTCAGTTTACAGGGGAAACTCTGCCGAATTTTTCCCAGGAAAGTAAACCACTGTGAAGCGTAGCTATGGCTCGATCACAGGACACTGCTCTTTATAATATCAAGAAGCTGGATGGAACCAATTTCCCATTGTGGAAGAAGCAGATTTGGCACGTGTTGGTACAAAAGAAGCAAATAAAACCTATAAAGCTCAAGGGGATAAAACCAGAAGATATGGACGAAGATGAATGGAGCGAAATGGATGAATTGGCACTTTCCACCATTATGCTGACTTTGGCAGAAAGCGTTTACTTCAATGTAGCAGACGAGATGTCGGCTTATCAAGCATGGTTAAAGCTCAGTGATCTTTATGAGAAGCAGAGTGCAGCTTCACAGGTATACTGGCTTAAGAAGCTTGTTGACTTGAAGATGAAACAAGGGACACCTATGTCCAATCATTTGAATGAATTCAACACAATCTATAGTCAGTTGTCAGCTCAAGGTGTCAAGTTTGATGAACCTGTTAGAGCTATGTTCCTGTTGATCACATTGCCGGAAAGTTGGGACACTTTTCGCACAGCTTTGAGTAATTCTGCACCTCCAGATGGTTTGAACATAGCAGGTGTAGAAGGAAGTCTGCTTACTGAAAAAACCAATAGAAAGACAATGGACAAAGGCAAAGGAACAGCCTTAGTTGTCAGGGGAAGGACCAAAGAAAAGTACAAAGGTGGAAAGAGAAATCAGTCTCGTAGCAAGTCCCGCAGTGCTAAAGGCAAGAGTGACATAGAACGCTACCATTGTGGCAAGAAGGGTCACATGAAAAGAGACTGCAGAGAATGGAAAGCAAAAAAAGGCAAAGAGAAAGCTGAAGACCATAGTGAGAAGAACAAGTCCTCAGTGAAGATTCAAGAAATAAATGTGACAAACACTGTTGCAAAGGATGACAGTCTAGTGTCAGGAGACATCTACTTCTTGAAGAATACAATGGACTCAGCTCTTCTTACAGCATCTGATGGAAATGCACTGAGTGACTGGATTATAGACTCAGGGGCATCACTTCATGTGTCTCCAAACAAGGAGTGGTTTACCTCTTATGTGACCACTAAAGATCATGTTCGGCTAGGCAATGGGCAGACATGTGAGATCTTAGGTGTTGGAGATGTTCAATTGAAGTTTCAGAATGGCTCTTCTTTCACGCTGAAGAATGTGAGACATGTTCCCGCAATTACAAAGAGCTTGATCAGCACAGGTTTACTTGATGATGCTGGCTACGTCACCACTTTTGGACAGAACATGTGGAAGATATCCAAGGGTTCTATGACAGTAGCACATGGAGTAAAGTCTGGAGGACTTTACATGATTTATGTATCAAATGTCTCTAAAAATGTAATCAATGTAACCGAGCAGCCGAACGTTTCTTTGTGGCATAGCCGGTTAGGACATATGTCCAAGAAGGGAATGGAAATCTTGTCTCGTTCTGGTTATTTGCCTGGCTTTTCATTTAATGATTTTGAATTCTGTGAACATTGTCTGTATGGTAAGCAAACACATCAGCCACATAAGCATAGAAGCAGTAGAAGAGATACACAGTTGGCACTTGTTCATAGTGATTTGTGTGGACCTATGCCTAACCTATCTCTAGGGGGAGCTTCTTACTTTATGACATTTATAGATGATTACTCGAGGAAAGTATGGGTTTACTTTCTCAAGCACAAGGATGAAGCGTTTAGTGTTTTCAAAACGTTTGTGACACTTGTGGAGAATCAGAGTGGCAAGAAGCTTAAATGCTTACGCACTGACAATGGTGGAGAGTATGTTTCAAAGGCCTTTCAAGACTTTTGTGAGTCAAAAGGTATAAAACGTGAACTTACTGCTCCTTACAATCCTCCTCAAAATGGTGTTGCTGAGAGGATGAATAGGACCATACAAGAGAAGGTCAGAAGTATGTTGTCTAATGCACAGCTGCCAAATGGGTTTTGGGCTGAAGCTGTATCAACAGCTGTTCATCTTGTAAATAGATCTCCTAGCAAGGTTTTGCAAAAGGATTCAGTGCCAGAGATGGTATGGTCAGGCAAAATGCCCTCATACAAGCATCTCAGAGTCTTTGGTTGTGAGGCATATACTCATGTTCCAAAGGAATTTAGGAACAAACTTGAGCCAAAGAGTAGAAAGTGCATCTTTCTAGGCTATGGTAATTCTGGTGAGATGGGGTACAGACTTTGGGATCCCGAATCCAAAAAGGTTGTCCGCAGCAATGATGTTCACTTTAATGAATCCAAATATCATTCTAAACCAGAGAGGGTTGAGGAGATTAGAAGAGTTGTCTTCCAAGAAGATGGACCTGCACGTGCAAGACAAAATGTCAGGGCTCAAGAGGAGCAAGGACAGGATAGATTGGAACCACAGGTTGTGGCTGAGCCTGAGCCACCTATTGTGCGTAGATCTGGACGTGTCACGCGACCTCCTGATAGGTTTGTTCCATCTATGAATTATGTCATGTTGACTGATTGCAATGAGCCTTCATGTTACAAGGAAGCAGTGCAAATGAAGGACTCCGGGAATTGGCAATTGGCCATGCAGTCAGAGATGACAGCTCTGCATAAAAACCAGACATGGAAGCTAGGTAAATTACCACGGGGCAAAAAGGCTCTACCTTGTAAATGGGTTTACAGGTATAAGATCACCGCTCATGATAGTCAGTCAAAGTACAAAGCAAGGCTTGTTGCCAAGGGCTTTAAGCAAGAACAAGGCATTGAATTTGATGAAGTCTTCTCTCCGGTGGTCAAGATGACTACATTGAGATGCTTTCTTGCATTGGTTGCCATATTAGATTTGGTGTTGCACCAAATGGATGTCAAGACAACGTTCTTGCATGGTGATTTAGATGTGGAAATTTACATGCAGCAGCCAGAAGGGTTTGTTGAGAAAGGCAAGGAAGATTGGGTATGCCAGTTGTTAAACAGTCTTTATGGCTTAAAACAATCACCGAGGGCATGGTACCATAAATTCCACAAGTTTATGCTTTCTCAAGGCTACAAACGTAGTGAGTTCGATCACTGTCTATATACAAAGAAGGCTAAGGATGGCAGTTGGCTGATCCTTATTTTGTATGTGGATGACATGTTGATTGCTGGCAAGCACTTGGAAGAAATTTCAGCTTTGAAGTCAAAGATGGCAAAATCGTTTGACATGAAAGACATGGGTGAGGCAAGTCATATACTTGGTATGCGCATTGAGAGAGACAGATCAAAGAAGTTGATTTGGTTATCTCAAACAGAGTATATTGACAAGGTTTTGCAACGTTTCAATATGGAGAAGGGAAAGGCATTGAGTGTTCCATTGCCACCATATGTGAAACTTAGCAAACAAGATTGTCCTGTGTCTGAGGAAGAAAAGGCTGAAATGGATAAGATTCCATATGCGTTTGCAGTGGGTAGTTTGATGTATGCAATGATTGCTACTCGCCCAGACATTGCATTTGCAGTGGGAGTAGTAAGTCGATACATGTCAAACCCAGGCAAGAAACATTGGGAGGCAGTGAAAGGAATATTGAGATACCTGAAAGCTACAAAGAGTATGCGTATATGCTATGGGAGTTAGGAGCTAAGTGTAAAGGGTTTTACAGACTCAGATTATGCAGGTGACTTAGACAACCGAAGGTCTACGTAAGGGTATGTCTTTACATTGGCTGGTGGAGCAGTATCATGGCGTTCTAGATTACAAGATTGTGTTACTCAGTCTACTACAGAGGCTGAATATGTTGCAGCATCAGAGGCATGCAAAGAATCAATTTGGCTTAATCGACTAGTAACAGATTTGGGAATCAAAGAAGAGATGCCTGTGTTATATTGTGATAGTCAAAGTGCTATACAATTGGCTCGCAATCCAGTTTATCACTCAAAGACAAAGCATGTGGATGTGAAGTATCATTTCATCAGGGAAATGCTCGAGGATAAGCAACTTCAGCTTGTCAAAGTTCACACCACAGAAAATCCTGCTGATCTACTTACAAAAGGACTTCCCTCAGAGAGCTTTGCGCATTTTTGCAAGCAGTTAGGTGTAGGGTAGTACATCACTTCTCTACATCTCTTGTATATTAGCTTGTATAGTAGCTTCTCTCACACTTAAAGTACCACATTGGACTTTAAGTGGGAGGTTGTTGGGGTATAAAGCCCAATGTGGTCGCCCAGGTAAGTGGGCGGGCCGCCAGGTATGTACACATATTCTTTTGTAAAAACCTAATAAGAACTCACTATGCTCTACACATTACAGAGAGCGAGTTCACCATATCGTCGTGCTCTTCTTCTCGCACTCTCTCTCGCGTCGCACTTCCGCTCGTACTCCTTCAACTTGCGACATATCACAATCCCTTCCTTCATGAAAGCCATGATCCATGACACTTGAAACCCTACCAACGCAAGTTTCTATGCTTGATTCCATTTTGAAGCGATATGGTTTTTATCATCTCGATCTCTTCTGCTCTAGACTTTGGGTTTATAATCCTTGTATCTATCCCTGTGATCATCATGCTCTATGTGAGTCCTCCAATCATCATCCATGTGGCTACAAACCCTTCTATAGTCACTCTCTCTATCACAGTCTCTTCGTCTTTCATACCTTCTCTCATGTCAATCATGTCTACTACGATCTCCATCATCATCTCTTCTGCAACTTCTGCCATCGTATTGGTTTCACTTTTGCTATCATGTCTACAATCACCATTGATTTTGTATTGTTTCTTCTCTTTCACCTTAGTCTCATGCGGGGATTTAATAGTTACGTAATTACCAAAAACTTTGTGTGATCACAAGGTCTTATTGACATATTTACATAATCACACTTAACATGATCACAAACAAGCCGGTTGAGAGAAACTTGGAAACCGACAGAAAGCCTGCCGAGAAATACAATTTTCCATGTGCGCCCGTCGAGAATTAGTATTTTCCCTACGGGTCCACCGAGAAAACCCAGATGCCCGGGGGGCCCACAACATAATATATCTAGGGCCCCGATCGAACCCGTTGGGTATTATCCCTTGAGTCACTTGGTGGCACGCACACACACACACACACACACACACACACACACACACACACACACACACACACACACACACACGCACACAGACTTCACAGGTACGTCAAGAGGAGAGAGGGAGAGACAGGGTCGTGTGTGAGCGTGCTCTACGTCGTAGTGCACGGCAACAACGGAGTACCTGACCACACGACCTGGGTGTGTGGTGTGTGCGTGTGTGTGTGTGGTGTGTGGTAGCGTGTCTTTTATCGTATTGCACGGCAGTCATAAAGTACTTTACCACACAATGTGTGTGCGTAAGTTGTTCTATTGAAAACTGCTTACTACAGGGGAATCACCTAGGTGACGCAGGGAGTACGGTGTCCTTGTGGTAAGTATTGGCTCACTGTCTGGGTACTATGTCGGTAACGCGGTGATTCTAGTATCCTTATGGTGGGTCAACTTCCCTTCCCCTTTTCCAAAAATATTGGCAATTTTTTTGAGGTGAATCGTGGATAATGTGCAAAATATAAACTCACGTCTTATGTTCTATCGAAATATCTTGAATTGTTTTGGGTGTTTAATCATGTTATGTTAGATTTGGATAATTTTCTTACAAGTTACTTATTTTTATTGAATTTTACACGATTAAATATAGCATTTTAAATTCAAAATGATTATCAACCTGAATGAATATAATCTTGCACAATTTTTTGAAGTCTTTAAGTCAGGGTATGGTTTGTTTGAACTAGTGTGAGAGTGCAACGTGCAAAATATAAACTCATGTCTTGTGGTTTCTAGACAATATGCTAAAATGTTTCAGGTTTTTAACCTGTATTGTTTGATATGGATGAAGTTCTTAAAAAGTTACTAGTTTTTTTAGCATGTAAACATAGCATTTTAAAGTGAAAATGGTTTTCAACGTGTATCAATATAATCGTGCACATTTTTTGAAGTCTTCTAGTCACGGTTATGGTTTGTTTGAACTAGTCTGAGAGTGTTAGTGTAGTGTGCACCCATGAAATTGTATTTGATATGTTGTTTTTTATTGTCCACTGCAAAAATGATGCCAGATCAAAATAAATTTTTTGTGTGCCACTCATAAAGACCGTATTTTGGCAATATCATCATGTGCAGATGGTCGCATACAACAGATTGGTGAAAGTGACATCTTCATGAAAGACCTCAATAGCGCTATATGGGAGAACACATAATGTAGGCTGTGAGGTGAAGGCCAATACGAGTTGTTGATTCCAACAGGAATCCAAGAATTTGACTCCCACCACAAGGTTAGGACAGTGTGGGGCAATATGAAAGTATGCTTGCAGAGACTTAAAAAAAGATATTCCTCCCACCTAAGATATGGAAAAATTAAAGCTCTAGGACAAATTATGGGAGTAATAGAAGGTCAAGATGAAGCGGGTGAAATCTCATGACCAAACTTCATTACCAAAGAGATTGAAGATGGCCCAAGATGCGCAAGCAGCTGTGGGTGGCCAATCAGATGCCATCAGCACCAACACAATCATGCACATGGCATTGAATGCCAAGTGCGCTCATCTGATCGGCATTCCTTGCAAGCCCTTGGTGGAAGGTACAAGGGTTGGAGTAGGCTCTTTTGGTGTGTGCACATTATACACCGTTAAAGGCATCTCTTTCTTTCCAGAGCAAATTACAATGTGTAAATATGCTACAAGGGAGGGAGTGAGGTAATATTTGATAGCTTTCATATGGAGCAAGGAATGCAAACACTTCACCCCTCCATTGTAAGATGCATTGGCTTTACCACCGAGGTTCCCTAGATCACAATCTTTCCATACTACAATGGGGGCACCTTGGGGGACATGATGTGTCGCTTGCCATTTGCCCATAGAGCATTCACATGCCACATGCACATGCTACAACATGGCTGGATGTTGCTGCCACCAGCAAATCAACACTTACTAAAGATAGAAACTGCACGGTCAAAGCAGTGATTGAGAAGATTCCAGCAATCTTACACGCTTTAATTGATGGCGTTGCGGCTGCTCATTTAGTTGGTATAGTGCACAACGACTTGCACCATTTTAACATAATGTTGGACTTTACTCGCACAAATAAACCCCCCGTCAGCATCATTGATTGGAAAATGATGCTTAGAACGCCAATCAAGGGCGTATCAAATAATGTTTTGCATCCAAGCAGACAGTCAGACTTTGCAGTTTTGGAGGCACAATTAGCAAGGGAAGGAGAGATTGCAAAGTGGCCGTGGATTGATCGAGAAATATATAATCCACGATGCATAGATGCATACATGAAAGCAAGTGACATTTATGCATGATGATTTCTATTTGACATGTTGATAGACTTTTGGAGTGCAACTAAGCAAGTGTATTTCCCAAAAAAAGTATTTTACCACCCCGATCAAGATGCCATGAGGTTCATTCAGATAAAATTAGATTAGTGGATGAAGTTAAGAGAGTGAGAAGCTAGAAGAAATACATCAAGTATTTTGATCTTTTTCAAAGAGCATCTAAAGACATACCCTAATCCTGTCCAGCAATTGCTTGTTGAACTTGCGCCATCTTTTTACCCAGCCTGAACAATTTTTTACTATAGATTTGTTGTGATGTCTGGGTACTTTATTTGCATTGAAGTCTATTATTTGGGTTTAGGGTGGTTCACCTCATTGAGTCATTTGAAGTATATTTGAATCTATATGTCTCTAGTCAATTGTCTTGTAGTTCAATTTGATCAACTGTCTTGTGGTTCAATTGGATCAATTGACTTTAGTAACTTATCTTGTGATTCAATTGGTTCAATCAGTTGTGATTTTGTTTTTCGCGTCAATTGTGATTTGATTGAACCAAGATACGACATGTTGTGTAGTGGATGAGACATATGCCTGTTTCTTTGAGACTGTTGAATCATGAGAATATATTTTTGTCAATGATACTGAATATTTGTCCATTTCAGTTCTAAGATACTATGGGTGATGAAGAACAATTTTGTGGTACCCAACCAATGCCAGATAATCAACAACAAGTGGTTAATGCGTTTCAACGCATATAATCTCTAGCTCATAGTATGTCGGCACAACAAACGACTATCAAAATGGGAAAATCCAAACCACATGCAATGGAAATATATCAATAAAGAAGTGACCAAGGATATGATTAAAACAATATGGCCATGTGAGGATGTGGAGATAAAGAAAGGATGGTGGAAGGTATCGTAGTGCCTTCATGAAGCAATCAAAGATAATGCTAAGAGGATCTACTTGGAAGTTTATGGCCATCCATTACACAATGCAGATTGTGCGCTATATTTTGCAAAAATGTTGTATGTATATTTTGTGCAACAGCGACTAGTAGACTTTTTGTCGAAGGAGACAAATGTTGCCACCCATGATATCAGGAAGAGTTGTGTCACTTTCACTCGGGATCAGCTGACATTGATAGTTGAAGGGACTGACATAAAATTAAAAAATGAGAAAGATATTTACACGACATAACTGGCAGATAAAGATGCAAAATAACACAGCTTTCTATAACCACCCAAACACCCCAATCATCACAGGTCCGGATGGAGAAAAAAGTATTCATTGCTTAAGCCAGGATGTTTATAATTTGAGACATTGAGTGAATCCTCCACGTGTACAAGGAACACACATTAGTCACCTCGCCTTGTATCCAGAGTTGGTCCCCACATTTGCTTTGGATGCATCTTCATTTTACCAGTGTCTAGTTTGCTACAAGGATTATGATGGATGGAGTGGATATTATACATTGGTATGTAGTCATTATTATCACCTCGTGTGTTTAATATTTTTTAATGCAAAATAGTAGCCGATGCGCAATCTGTTCACAAGATACTCCACAAGGAATTTATTGTATGTTTGGAATGGCAAATGAGTAAAAATTCAAGTAAGCCCTCCAAGATACCCTAGCACAATTAGAACATTAGGAAGAAGATGGGGTGTAGGAGGGCCTCTTTATTTGCCATGAGATTATGGAGGTGATTAACATTTTGACAAATAGGTGTACACCATGTGTGCAAGAATGGTGGGTGCGTAAGAGATGTGCAAGAGTTGGTCAGAGGATGTGCTTTCCTCCCCAAAAAGAAGATGGACAATTTTATGATTATTTTCCTTTCCATAACTCCCACAAATGATCTTCAATTTCAGCGGAGATCATAGATCTCCAATCTACACGTCGAGCTCTTTCCATAGGTATGCTATATGATTTGGTTTTACCCGCTAGATTTTGAATTCCATTTTGGGGGGAAACTTTGAATTCATATAAACTAGTTGTTTTGCCTGTTTGAATTCAAAAACTATCCTTTGATTTTTTCTTAATACTAAAGATTTGACTTCCTTAAACTACCAAATAAAGAGGCCCTCCTAGGCCCCATTCTTTTTCTAATGAATCTATTTGGTGATAATGAAGATGCAGGTTCTGATCATAACAATTGAGATCGACAGATTATGAATAATCGCTACTGTGAAGCATTGTATATGATCAAAACACATTGAATACAAGCTCTTTCATAATGAGTTTTGACACAAAATTCATTCTACTCTCAAGCTATATTGAACCTGTGAAGTTGTTATTTGGTTCTGAGTCTGAGTGTTATAGATATTCTTGTAATTCAACTTCACATCTATTATCAGATTCTCTTCTATTTCATCTATAGTGCATTGAGATACACCGACATTGAACTCTTCTTCATCTTTGTTTTGACTCTAGCCAATCCACATATCGATCACATATGTTGTAAGCAAACATACACATTGCAATGCACTCTACACGGCATTATAAATACAACAATGCTATGAATTTCTGAATTCAATTATTATTATTATGATTATTTATACATTCTCTTCAATTTGCAAACAATAAGACACATCTATTTTCAAATGCCAAAAGGATAATCAAATTTTGCACTGAAACAATGTCAATTATTTGCAAAACATACACGAAAGCAATAATATCTATGATTGGTCATGTTATGCACTAGCAATCTTTCATAATACATACTGCACTCCCTACATAAACCAATGCATGAAACAATGCAAATAAATCTTCAATACAATCAAACAATTGAGGACTACTTGTACCCAATCAAGGATTGTAGCCCCCTTATGCATCCTAGTCAATATATTTTCATCCAATTAAGGATTATAGCTCTTTTATTGTGCAATGAAAATGTATATCAATTCAAATCTATGATGGTGAAAAATGCAAGACTTCAAGGATATTTATATACCTAGTACACTATTACAAAGCATCCAACCCTTGACTATCGACTCGTCATTTACATATGCTCATCTTCTCAAACCAACTGCAACCCTTTTATGGACCAATGGCTTCGTCGCAATGAGACTAACTCTCCAAAGTCACAATTGTTTTGGTTTCGTACCTTTATGTTTTATGAAGGATTTAAGTATTGTTAGAAAAGGTTACCGAATTAAGAATTACATTCTTAAGCACCACAATAAGCACGAGGTTTACTTTATATAATTACGTCCGTCGAAATTTTTTATTTTTTCATCGGGCCCGCCGGGCAATGTCTTTTTCCCTGCATGTGGGCCCGCCGGGAAATATAAAAACTCCGGCAGTCCGTGGGGGAATATGCTTATATCCAACAGGCTAACCGGCTCTATTGGTTTTTACAAGTCATCATCAAGGTGATGTTAATAATTAACGTGATCATGTATTTTTCTTGTGTAATTACTAGAGTTATTAACATAATCACACGATCATGATAACGTCAAAGAAATCCTTGGTCTCATGCTCAAGGTTCATGATTCCGGACATGGAGACATAGGTGATGTTATAGGCTTGGAAGAGCCTGATGGGAGGTGTAGATTGGTTAGCCAATATGGGCTTTTGAATCACCTCAAAGAGATAATAGCACACTCAACTGCCAATTGGCATAGGGACAGGGGGCCCAATTTGAGAGAGATATAGGTGGCCCAAATTGAGAAGAAAGAAGAATAAGAGAGTTTTTAAACATAGTAAAAAGAAGAATAAGAAGAAGAGAGATTCTTAATGACTTGAGAGGGATGGAGGCAGGCTACCATTGTCAACAGAGCCCAAGGCTTGAAGAGAGAGAGAGCGAGAGATGACAGTTTGGATGCTGCTCAACACTGGCAGGCTACGCTTGTCAACATTGTTTTTACGTGCGTTATGCTGCGCTTTTCATTACATGCATATGCCACTGCGCTATATTTAACATCGTTGTTTATACTTGGTAAGCGTAATGTATAAAAGTGTTGTCTATGTAAGGCTTTGCAATGCTGGTTACTTGAGGCCATTTGATTTGGGTCAATGGACCGCTTCTGGGGTCAAGAAACAACACAGGCACATTGGTTCAGACTGCATGCGAGCTGCACATGCAACCTTCAATCTTTTCCATGTACACTAAGAGTGGACAACATCAGAAATGAATTAGTACATAAGCAATTTAGGGTTGGTTCAGGCTGCATGTGAGCGCACGGGACCTTCAACCTTTTCCATGAATGTCTAATTCACACTAGGAGCGGACGACATCAGAAATGAATCTTCACATAGGGAAACCGTCGAATGAAATTTGGGTTTGTGATTAGAGCCCTTGCCTTTTCCCAATGGCGTCAAGAGTTCAAAGCTCTCTCGTCAAATGCGGTTATGGTTGGATGAAGGCAATGCCTGTGGGTCTTTTCTCTCCAATCGTCTTAGGTACGTTTTGCCATGAGTGTTGAGGCAGGGCCTCGTCACTATACGGCACGGCTCTGGCCAGGGGGGATCTAGGCCTCGTCATTATATGGCACGACTCTGGGTCAGAGGGGATCTGATTTAGGGCCCAAAATTGGGGGCATGAGGCGTCTTCAATCTCAGCCGTCGGATCACGCGGTGAACTAGGGGTGAGTGAACTGGGGGTGAACTAAGGGTGAACTAACGGTGAACTAAGGGCGGGTAAGCTAGGGGTGGGTGAACTAAGGGTGAACTAGGGGCGCTTAAACTAGGGTATGATCATGTGCCATGCCAACATGGACAACGACACGTGCTAGCGTGTGGTAGGGCATTCGTGTAGCAATCGAGACCGACCCACACCCCGCGAGGCGGGTGAACTAGGGGGTGATCTGACGATCGAGATCAAAGCCGCCTCGTGCCCCAAATTTGGGCCCTAGATCCCCCCTGGCCAGAGCCGTATAGTGACACTCCTGACGAGGGGAGACAGGGTTTTGCTGTTGTCACACAATTTTGTCTCCTAGCTGCAAACGACGTTCTTTGCCTCTCTCTTTCTTCCTTTTCGCCCTTTCTCTCTTCTCTTACTGTGAGCACATAACGCCAGTTGGCCACCTTTTGCGACCCATGCAAGTGCGTTAGCGCACGTGGCAGGATCTTTGAGCGGTTGGAGGTGAGCCCACTCACCCGAACAAATTGTGATTGAGATTTGCCGCCCACCCGTTCTATTATAGATGCCCGCCCTGCAATGGCAATCTTTGCGTCCCATGCCGCCTTTATAAACCCCCATGTGCTGCAGTGTATTGCTCATTGCCTCCTTCCATGCAAGAAGTTACGGCCCGTTGCGTGCTTCTACTGTGTGCGCAGGTCTGCAGTTATAACCGTACTGCTTCAACAGCTGCGTGCAGGCGTACTGTGTGCGCAGGTCTGCAGCAGGTTTACTCCATTGCTACCGGCTGGCAGTGCTGTGTGCAGTCTTCGACTTCAGTTGCTGTTTACGCGTGGCGTCTGCAGCAACAGGTTTTCGACAACGCTTATGTGCTGGTAGTTTATTTTCCCGCGCTTTTCAATTTGAACACGCCTTATAATAAATTGCATTACTAACCATTTGCTGTTGTCTGTGTAGTCGATTGTTTGCGGCATCTTCAATCGGAGGATACTGCAGGTAAATACAATTTGATGCTTTGCAGCTAAGTTATTTTTCTCTTTCACTGCATTTTAGCAGCTACACTCGATAATTGTCTTGTTTACTTACATTGATTATGATTTTGTTAGCAGGTTTTGAGCTAACAAAGGTGAGCTGCAAAGGTTCGAATCCAAGGCTGCTTAGCTAGCTAAATCCACCCCATCTGTTTTTTTACAGATTATGGCACTTGCATGCAAGTCTTTCTTTGAATTGTATTGCTAGCAAATAAATTCTCTACATGGTAGACCTGTGTTTTAACAATAAAAGAAAATGCTTAACCTTGTTTTCAAAGCTACACATCCATTCATTCTCTAAATGATAGCGTTGTGATTTAACAACAAAAGGAAAATGCTTAACCTTTTATTTTTAAATATTTACTCTCTTGCATTTCTTTCCTTTGCTAAAAAATTATCATTGAATACATTGTGTATGCCAACCAGGTAATCGCCATGAGTGCGCAATTTGCATTCCACATTCCTAGACGGGCTAGGGGATCGGGGAGGGTGGAGCAAGGGGGGGAGTCATAGGAGAGGGTCTCATGCACACAACTTTCCCAAGATACATTCACTTCAATGTTGACCGATCCAGAATGGGAGACTTGTAACCTTGGGGATGACAATGGGTCACAACCTTTGGGAGGGAATATTCCAATCGAGACCTTCAACGAGAGCCAAAATAATGAGACCATTGGGGGGGTATCTCAAAACGTGAACTTGGAAGGGGGGAGTGATCATCCTGAGACCGAAGGTAGCAACGAAAAGGGTGCGAAAAGAGCGCGCTATGTTTTGAAGGACTTGTGGACTGAGGCCTCTACTTATGCTCTCATAAAACATTTTGAAGAGCGGTGGTCTCATGTCAACAAGGGAAATTTTAGAACCAAGGATTGGGATGAGGTTAGAGATCAACTTAATAAGGAGGTTAATGGGATTTATACTAACGAGCAAGTCAGGACCAAAATTGACACATTGAAAAAAAAAAATCGGAAAGAGAAAGCAAAAGGAACTGAAACGGGTGGGGTTAGGTCATCATGGGAGTACTTTAAGGTGCTAGATACCTTATGGTCATCCACACCTCGTTGTGTGGGAATACCTGGTGGAGTGGACATTGTTTTGCCGACCCCTACTGCCAATGAAAATATTGATAGTACTCCTGAGGTGGAGGGTAGTACTAGCGAACCATGTGAGGAGCTAGGTTGATCAGGGCCCCAGGATAGTGGTCGAAGAGGGCAAGGAGGGGGGTGTCCCAAGTGTGAAGGCCCAATAGGTGAAGGAACCAAAACGTGCATCCCTTTCATCAGTGTCTAAAGCCTTTGGGGATGGCATGAAGGGAATTTGTGATGCAATGCGAGATGTGGAAGCTACAAAGTCGCGGGAGATGAAAGAGATTGCGAAGATGCAAATAGAGGAAGAGACAAAAAGGATGGATATGTACATGCGATATCAAATGAAGATTGCAAAATTGTTTGCAAAGCCAAAGGTAATTTTTTTTTCTTATTTTGAGAGAGAGAGAGAGAGAGAGAGAGAGAGAGAGAGAGAGAGAGCATTGTGTGATGAAGTATTTTAAATGCTTACTTGTAGGATGGCTCAGGAGGATGAACTCTCATTCTTATGTCTCTTTTGGATGGAGACCATGCGTCAATTTCTTAGGGATAATTGTATTGAGCATGATGTTCTCTTTGATGAAGGGTACAATGCTTCTTTATCACATTATTTAGTGTGCTTTGCATACTTCATTTACTGTCGGGCCTCGTTGCTTTTGATGCTTGAGGAAGGTTTAGTGGGGGAGGGCACAAGAGAATGGTGGTGTTTTCTTAGACAGACATCCTTTTGGCGTTGGATTCACTCGCACTTTTGGAGTGAAGCCAGGTTGCAGTGCCAACATAGATATATATGTATTATCGCATGTCCTATGAAGCCTTCCATCAATTGAAATGCATTATAGAACCCTACTTGTCATGTTCACAAGATGGGGGCTTCGTAAGGCGAGAGCCAATCCAAGCAAATCAAGCATTATCATCTGTGTTGTGGAGATTAGATCATGGTCACTCCTCTAGGACAGTTTCAGAGTTGTTTGGGATAGGAGACTCGACTATACAAAAATACCTAGCTATTATTGTGGGTTTGGTTTTCCAACCTAACATGCTAGCAAGGGTGAATATAAGTGTCCCAACCGGCGAGAGTTTGCGCCGAATCATACATGATTTCGAAAACATTACTAGATTACCAAACATGTGTGGAGCAATTGACGGCTCACACATAAGGCTTCAAAGGAAACCACAGCTTGAGTACTTTCCAGCTCAATATGTTAGCTGCCCGACAGGGTTTTCATAGCATCTTGTTACAAGGAATTGTTGATGCAAATAAGAACTTTTGGAATGTTGTGTGCATGGCACCTGGTGGGACACATGATTCAACCATGTTTAAGGGGTCTACAATCTACAACCAATTGAAGGCTTGTCATGTTCTTAGTAGACCTTTAAAACGTGTGCATGGTATGAACATAAGGCCCTACATTGTAGGAGACTCAACTTATAAGCCAACAAGTTTCTTGTTGAAAGCATTCAAGTCTAAGGCACGAGAAAATTTGGCAGCGAAAACTGAATTCGATAGACAAATTGTAAAAGGAAGAGTGAAGGTTGAAAATGCATTTGGCTTATTGAAAAATAGGTGGCGAATCCTAAGAGATTTGAATGTTGCTTTGCCCTTCGCCTACACAACTATGTCCAACTGCAAGGGGAGGTGGAACCCAATGATCAAGTTGATCCGCAACCTGGTGCTGAACAACCTCTTAGATGGAGGTCCA
The DNA here is from genome assembly GCF_014529385.1 of Adiantum capillus-veneris. NCBI lineage: Eukaryota > Viridiplantae > Streptophyta > Polypodiopsida > Polypodiales > Pteridaceae > Adiantum > Adiantum capillus-veneris. The sequence goes on along the minus strand of NC_140956.1, from coordinate 115,029,392 downwards.
TGAGTCGTCAAAGAGCAATGGGTTTGCAAATGAGAAATGCACTATTCAATGACTTCGTGAGAAGAGCAAGGGTTACAACTGTGCAGGTAATTTTTGAATGATTTCTCTCTCGAGTGTGTTGATTACAATATAAGCATTGTAACTTGAGGTATGGTTTATTTTGCAGGATACCTGATGGTCATGCTGGAGGTATGTTTGCTCTATGTATTAATTTGAACATGCTTCTTTTTTCTTCTTGTGTGTTTGCTTGGGTGCATGTATGCGTGTGTATGTCTGTTATGTTTGTGTTCATGTGCATGTGCATGTATGCATTGTGTGCATGTTTGTTCATGCATTGTGTGATGTTGCTTGTGTCTTCATGTGTGCATCTCAAAAAAAGTGGACAGCTTTTTGAGATCATGTGTACATGGTCCACGTCATTGAAGTGGGCTCTCAATGGCGGTTCATAAGCCTGTGGAGGGGCCGGGTCCGATTCCCGGGTGGTCTTTGACGGAGTGGTCTCCCCCCGTAGCACGCGTCTAAGCGACTACAAAAAAAGAAGGAAACACTAGGTATTACATGAAGTAAATGCTTGATATTTGCTTGTGTATGTGATGTTCCATTTTGACCATCTTATTGACTGGCCAGAATTATGTGTTCGTGCACTTACCTCCTCTGGTGACCCATGGCTGGCCGGAGTTATGTGCTCATGCACTTTTCCTCCTTGGGTGACCCATGGCTGGCCGAACTTATGTGTTCATGCACTTTTCCCCTTGGGTCACCTTTCATGTCAAGTAACCTTAAATTGGGTCACTGAATTTATGTGCTCAAGATTGTGGGTGGCTGGAGGAATATTCTAGGAATTTTGCGTGTGAGCCATGGGTCGCCTGAGACGCTTATGTGCTACGGTAAAGGGGCCATTAAAAAACCAGAGTCCTGTGAAGGGACCTCTGGACCCCTCACTTTAAGTTATTTTGTGTCCACTCTAAAGACACCAACGGCCCTTTGATGAGCCGGCTAGCCTAACTTAGGATGGTGTCCGTGCTGACAAATCTTGTGTTCAAGCCTTGTTGGCGCGATTGGCCTACATTACCCCCCTTATGCGGCATTTTTGGTACACGCAATTCGATTTCTTCCATCGCGTGGCCTCGTGAGAGCTTCGATCACGCCAAAAAATTTGTGGGAGGTAGCGACCGATCCGCTCTATCCATTGAGCGTCTTTGCAGCAAAAATGGTGCATTGTGCGGCGTGCAGCCTGTTGCTCCCCTTGGTTTGACCCTAAAGACATCTCACTCTACATTTTCAGTGCATTGCCTGCTCTCTCTCTCTCTCTCTCTCTCTCACTCTCTCTCAGAATTGAACGGAACGGCTTGGTCACCTAGTGTCTCTCACGCGCGCGCTCAAACTGAAGATTTCTCTGTTGCAGCGTGAGGTGATCCTCGACGGCCTATCTGAAGCCGTGCGTCTGCAGTCCGCTACTCTTGTCGGGCCTTGCAGTGCATAAAAAGATCAGACTCAATGCAAGCAGTTTGGCCAAGGTATAAGTACCGCTGGCTCACACGCGAGTGCATGCACAAACACATGCATGATTTCTTTCATAGCTAAACGTAAATGTGGAATGTACACAACAGGTTTTTGCAGCTCTGAGAATTGAAGGTCTCTCTCTACCTGCAAGCTGCAGCTGTCACTCAAATGCAGGCGTATATATTAACAGGTGAGGAACCTTTTTCTCACTCAAGATTGACTAACTTGCCAAGTTTCCACTGTTTGTTACCAAAGTCTCATTGGATCATTTGTATGGGCGTACATGCATTTGCGTTGCATGTATATTGTTTGTGTGTGAGAGAAAAAGAATCCAACAGCTACCTAGAAAAGAAAACTTGCAGGCCTGTCATCCATAAGACAGTATAATCATCAGCTCCGCAATGTGTAACGTTGACTTTTTAATTGGTTCCACATTGGCGGCTCTTGTAGTCCATGCTAACAGGTAGTATGTGGGCCGTCGGTCGAGAATCGACTTTCTGGACTCAAAAAGGTTGCACCTCCCATGCATGTAAATTTATCGTGAAATTTATGATGAAAAGGCTTGCCATGCTGGGGCTCATACTTGCAATTAACCTAGCTTTAGAGTAATCCTGGTGCTTACCTAAATTTTTTGAAATTTACCTCTGCATTTCAAGTTTGAAAGTGAAAATATATCTAAATTTAGAGATAGCTAGTATGAAAATCTTCTAATGTAGTCACTTTACTCCTTGTACAGAGTCTTCAAGATTTAAGAAAAAAGTATATTTTGAGGATGCACAAGCGCATACATAAATTCTTTCATAGGTGTAAACACGATTAAAGCCCTATCATGATTTGTGCTAAACGTAAACGTGAATTGTACACAACAGGTTTCTGCATCTCTAAGAATTGAAGGAAGGTCTCTGTGTACCAAGATGCTGCTGCCAAATCCAATATTATTATATTTGGCCCAATACTCGATCTTATGCTGACACACATATTAACAAGTGAGGAACCTTTCCTCACTCAGGATTGACTATTGTGATCAAACTTTTAACTATTTTGTAACCAAAGTCTCATCATTGGAATTGAATAATTTGTATGGGCGTACATGCATGTGCGTTGCATGTATGGTGTTTGTGTGCAAGAGAGAATAATTTGTATGGGCGTACATGTATGTACCTTGCATGTATACTCTTTGTGTGTAAGAGAGAAAGAATCCAAGTCACCTAAACTTGGGTATACTCGAAGTGTCAACCTATAAATTTTGAAATTTAGCTCTTATACTTTAAATTGAATGAGAGAAAGCTTGGAAGTGTAGATGTTTAGTGTAAAAAGCTTCAAATATAGTCACATGAAAACTAAAATCTTCCATGTATAGGTTAAGAAAAAGTTTATTCTGAGTATTGAGAGAGAGAGAGAGAGAGAGAGAGAGAGAGAGAGAGAGAGAGAGAGAGATTTTAGTAAGTCTTTGAAAGGTCCTGAGGGCATCCACTATGTAAAATTTTCCTATATCATGTGCGTTCACCAAAATGGACTAAAAGTACCCTTTATAGGCCTTATGTACACATGTTTCGTAACTTCACAAGAATATAAAATCCCTTCTATTGAACGCACGTGCTATGTTACATATTCTATGGTGAACTCCTTGGGGAAAGGTCAAATTTGGCTTATGGGACAAATCGATGTACATATGTGATATATCCTCTGTCACTCCAAAAAAGGAACAATTCAAGTGAAAGTAAAGACCATAGCTAAAGCTAACTGATAAACTGGTGATCTGGGTGTACAATGAGTGGTGATTGTGATGGTGGATAGGATCTCACTGTGTCGTAGTATAAATGTCACAAAGTAATGACGTGGCATGCCAACTGAAAGGGAATTGGCCAAGAGAACAAGAGAAGATGAACAGAATTCAGAGAGTTTGGCCGAGGCCCGAGGGGCTTAAACTTTAAGAAAAAGGACATGAAGAACTTACGAAGCACCGGCCGTGTGGCCTAATCCTAAAAAAGAAGTCAAAAGCTTGAACTCTGGACTGACCCTGCAAATCGTGTTGATTGTTGACGTGGCAAATTGTACAGATGCTAACGTGGCATTGTCACAAATTGCTGACGTGTTCAGTCACTGAAGAACAAAGCCAACCTTCAGATCAGGCCGAGGGGCCTAAACCCTAAGAAGAACAAGCAACAATAGAAGAAGAAGTCCTACCAACTTATGGTACCTCATCCGATGGGGCCCAAGTGATATAAAGGGATTAAAATAAAGCAAGATCCACACACACCCACACAAAAAGACACTTGTGCAAGAACCTGTTGACGTGGCAATCTATACGGATTTCCGCGATTTGCGCTGCTGACGTGGCAGTTGTACGGATTTCTGTAAATCACACTGGCAGCTTTTGGGCATCTGTTTTTGGACAAGATGCTGTCATAAATGGAAGCGCATAGCAATAAAGAATATACTTGGATAAATAGAATTTATCACTTAATACTGAAGCCAGAGGATATATAGAGAGAAATAGAGAGAGAGTGAGAGAGATAGAGAGTGAGAAGATCAACATAGAAGATGGGCTGGTCCCTGCCCGTAATAGTATCTTTATTATTGAGGAGAAGTCTATACAAGCACTTGAACTGAACGTATTACCACGTTCGTTCTCGAATAAGACTTGATGGTTCCTGGAAGCCTCGGCTTCCTTTTCCTAGGGCAAAACTCTATTTCAAGGAATTTTCTGTTTCTTATTCGAGAACCAAGGTTCTCGTCTCTGGATCTCACCTTCCAGACTTAGGGCATAGCATCCCTGCAACTCTTTTCCGACTCTGTTCCCAGAGTCATCTTCTTGCAGAACAACTCTGCTTTCTCGGACACGGAGTCCTTACTTGCGAATCCCTACTTTCAGATCACAACTCAAGAGACTATCTCTCCGATCTGTGGATCTACTTTCCAAACTCGGATACGAAACCCTTGGGCTGATCTGGCTAGTTCCTCAGAGTCCTTTTCTCTTGCAGAGGCTCATGCCTTACTCTGCTCCTACTCCCTTGTGAAGAAGTAGTACACCTGCAAACACACACAAACACAGAACAACAATTCGTATGGCGAATCCACAGTTGATACCTGTCGCTTTTTGCGCGGGAAAAGCGACCTTCGTGCTTCGTAGTCTCGCGATCTCTTGCGTCTTCTGGCGGCAGAGTCTCCTCTTACTGGTGCTGGCAACTCCTCCTTGAGTGAGGGTGTATGATGCTTTTATAGCTCCCTGGCCACGGCAGGAATAGTTGAGCGCAGGTTGCCCGAGTAGAGATCGCGGCGGATTTTTTTTTTAATTTTCATTCTTTTACTCTTTTGCCAGGGAAAGTGAGACAAAAAAAGCTCGCTGGTTTTCTGCTTTATTTCCTAGGTGGCTGCCCAGTTATTAAGTGGACGGCTGGCATATTCTAAAAAATAGTATTAATCTGCCCAAAAACTCAATAAAACCTCATAAGTTAAAAACAATGCTTTCATAGCACTTCCCAGGCGTCCCTGGATGCAACCACACGCATTAATGTAATGCAGACATAGAATTTCTCGCGGGAAAGCATATGCTTTTCCAAAAAACAACCTGCTTTATCAAAAGCAACTGTATTTCCTCAAAGTTTCCTCTGAACCCATCTTCATTCAAGTGCTTGCTCTTCCTTGTGCACAATTCTAACAGTTTGGAATTTCCTCCTGATTGTGGATATTTCATTTCCGATGCACCCGTCACCCACCTTGTGACGCATCAGGAATACCCATCACCTAGTCTTTTCGTACCGAACTTACGATACAATCTTCTTCGCGATGCTCTATGTCACCCGTCATACGACGCATCAGAGATGTCCGTTCCCGGATGGTCGGATAATTCTTCCCAATTCTCCCCGTCACCCATCCGATGTGACGCATTAGAAGTACGATGTCCGTTCCCGGATGGTCGGATAATTCTTCCCAATTCTCCCTGTCACCCATCCGATGTGACGCATTAGAAGTACTCGTTCCTGGTGGCCTTACAGATATTCTGTCACGTGCACATCTAACCCTATGTGCATGTGGACAAGCTACCTTAGGTCTAGGGTTCAGGTCAGGTTTCTGGCACCTTTGTGAGTCTGTTCGTAGGCCGCGCATGTCCAGGGACTTAGAGTAGTTGCATTTCCTCTGGTTGCACACAGCATGATCATTAAATTTACAGTCAGTAGCCATCATGAGCATTTTACATTGCATAGAACCCATTTTCCCTATTTTAGCCATCTTTCACTTTTTATTAATAAGTGACTTTGTTGGGAAACTGGGTAGGGCAATTCTGGTAAGTCAGTATATAAGAAAAGCTAGTGCTAGTACTTTTTGGTAGAAGCAGCAGTAGAGACCCAGTGTCTGTGACAGTGCACCTTCTCAGCAAGACCCCGATAGGACAACCTAGCGTTTTCCAGCCATCAAGACCAGCGTAGCATTTTCAACAATTGCAGATCAGTCCCAGCATTTTGCAGATTGCAGATCAGCCTGGCGTTAGCAGTTTCCAGCAGATCAACATAGCGTTTTTGCTGCTGCACCACCTAGCGTTTTGCAGATTCTTGGCGACGGTTCAGCCTATAGCATCAACGTTTTCCATTTGCAGCACCTAGACACCACAGATCAAGTCCCATACCTCGTAGATCTCACTTCCCGCAGAGCAGATCCTCGCCGCACGGTCAGATCAGCCAGCGTTTACAGATTCAGCACGCTATTCGCAGATTTCACTATTTGTGTTTTTCAGCGCATCGTCGTCGTCATTGCCGTCATCGCCGACATAGAGTCAGAATTCAGCAGATACAAGATTTGCAGATTTCAGCTGCTAGCGTTTTCAGTTTTCAGCCCATCTCGTCGTCCTCATCCTCGTCGTCGACATCGTCGGCAAGTCCATTGCATTTAGACCATTGTAGAGATTTGTGCAATCAATAGCATAGACCTCTCTCGCCATAGAGTGGAGGAGGGTCTGACAACATTTTGGTGTCGTATTCTTCTCTCTTTGTCTCGCAATCTTAACACCTTCATGCACAGTGTTTACCCACTTTCTTTATGATCATGTGCACTCTCACTAAAGAAACGGAAGGCTCTCCCTTCCATAAGTAAAAGGAACCCTTGAGCACAGTTCAGAGCACTCATCTTGAGCAAAGTTCAACATTCACTTCCGCTGCACGTTACATTGGTATCAGAGCTTTGACAGTGTTCTGTATCACTTAAGGAAAGAACCACAAGAATTTTTTTTTGCTTGCTGCGGTCGCACGTAACCCAAGTCCTCTTGGGTGTGTCGATTCCTAATCGTGTTTTTGAAGAGTGACAAGAAACCCAAGAAAGAAGGGCTTGTCCAGCCTCCTCTAGTTCCTCTTTTCACTCATTGAGAGCGGACTGTGCACTTCGTGGCCGGCCAATCGATGTGAGGTGGGAAAAGCAACCTTGGTGTGAGCGCAAGGCCGTCAAGGGGTGCGCCCGCGGGGAAGATAGAGCTCGGGTAAGAGAAAAGCCTTCTCTAACAGTTGCAAGCTAAGGAAGAACCTCAAGAACCTCAAGACTCAAGACCTCAAGAACCTCAAGAACCCAAGAACCACAAGAACCCAAGTTCCTTGTGAACTTAAGAACCCAAGATTTCAGTATCACTCGAAGCGGAATGGATACTTCGCATGGAGATGGCGTAGAAGAATTTTCCCCACTAGGAGGTTTTTCCGACCCTCACCCTTTCCCATCTACGCCAAGGATTGCACCAAATCCTATGGAGGCTTTGATGAAGACGATGATGGACATGATGTTACAACAAGCAGTGCAATGCGTCACCTTGGAGCGCGAGCGCGAAGAAAGAAAGGTAGATTGGATCGTGAGCCCAAAGAAAGAAAGGCCGAATGGGAACGCGAGCGCGAAGAAAGACGGTTAGCCTTGGAGCGAGAGCGCAAGCAAGCGTGCTTGGCGGTCGAAGACAGAAGGTTAGCCTTGGAGCGTGAGGGTGAGCAAGTGCGCTTGGCGGCTGAAGATAGACGAGCGGCCTTGGAGTTAGAGCGTGAGGCGCAGAGAGACCGAGGCATGCAAGAGTTGGTCCTACAAGTACTTACCTCGAAGCCCGAGCCGGTCAAAGATGTTGGTAGTTCATACGTAAAGATTCGGACTCCAACAACCCCAGTCACAAAGAAGTTGACATTCAGTAAGTATGATGGTAAGATGGATGCTAATGCTATTCATTCTTGGTTGCATCAATTTAATGCTTATTTTGCGACAACTAAGAAGATAAGGAATAGCAAAGTTTTGACGACAGCCATGTACCTTGCCGGTGATGCCATTAATTGGTATCAAGTGTGGCAAGAGGAGCAATCAGCCGTGCACCTAGAGGAAGCCGAGGTAGGCGTGCGCCTTTCTTTCAGTTGGGCCGACTTCCAAGACGAGCTCAAGACGCGGTTCTTGGCACCTCAGTACCTAGCGCGGTTAAAGGTAGATTGGCGCAATCTTAAGCAAAATCGAACTCCAGTCATGTCTTTTTCTTACCGTATTTTGCAGCTTGGCACCCAATTACGTAAATCGGATGCGAAGCGCAAAGAGGCTTTCATTTTCGAGTTGGACGACTATATCAGGTTTCATGTGGAAGTCTTCGATCCCGTCGATCTCAACAAGGCGGTAGCGATTGCTCTCGCACATGAGATGAAGCACAATAAGGGAAAGCCCAAGGAAAACAAGACTTCTCAAAGTACCACTCAGACTTCTCAGAACCCTCAGAACGGTAAGAATGGTAACTCTTCTAACCAATCTTCCTCTAGTCTCTCAGAAAAGCTCACACAATGAATCTAAGGATAAAGCTAACACAATTGCTAAACCTAAGCTTACTCCAGATGAAAAAGCCACACAAGGAATTTTAGGAGGATACATAACATCAAAAGAACAAGGTATTTATTCTAAGGAAGGTCGATGTTATCATTGTCACGTCAAGGGTCACATAAAAAGAACATGTCCTAAGATTGAATCTAACAAACCTAAAGAACCCACAGAACCCACATCCTCTGTTAATGCCATAAATGAGAACACTAGTGTGTACCAAGTTTCTCATGATCCTCCCATTGATGAGTCTCTCATTAAGTGTTATGGTCATGTGAAAGATCACTGTTTTGTCATATTGTTTGATCCAGGTAGTATGTATGATGTGATTAGTGACTCTCTTGTCGAAAGAGCCCGCTTGGATGTGTTACTATATACATGTGGTAGTGATGTGTGAACACACTAGGACCGTCGGGGCATTTTTTCCCTCTTTAGGAGGTTTTTTCCCCTGAGCATTGTATATTTTGCCCATCACTCTAGGGCTATCCATCTTTCTATTGCACACTAAGTAATATACTCTCTATTGTGTGCCTGGAGCTTCCTTTGTCTTCTCCAAGCTGTGTGCGTTTCTCTGCAACCCTAATTCCAACAATTGGTATCAGAGCAGGTTGCGTCCTCCTTGGCTTAGTCGCCAGCTGCTCCAGCACACGCCTTCTCACTTTCTCCGATTTCAGTGAGCTTTGGCGAGCGTTCGCAGGTCGACAAATTTTTCTGATTCGGGCTCATTTCGGCCTCCATTTCCATTACAGGCAGTGCTGCACAAGCTATTTCGTCATTTTGTGCAGAGTTTTTGTCAGTGCCGTTTTCTGCATAACAAGTGCCTTACAGTCTTCTACGGTTTGTGCTATATAGCACGTGTTGTTCCCACTCCGTAAGAAGAAAGAGGGTGGCTCCACTGCAAATGCTGGTTCCACTACAAATGCAGCTATTGTTGAGTCTTCTGTGAAAGGAGACTGTGATGCTGATGATGCAGAATGGGCTTTTAGCGCAGAGTACATTGTCCATGATGCATGCTTGTCAGTTGCTGCAGATTCACATGTGTGGTATTTCGACAGTGGTGCTACAAAGCACATTACCTCACATCGTGAATTGTTCACGTCTCTCGAGTCTGTCCCTCATGGGAATTCTGTCACTTGTGCCAACAACGCCTCTTATCCAGTTCAGGGAGTTGGAAAGATTGTGCTTACTGTTGCTAATGGCAATTCTTTCACACTTGTTGGTGCACTTTATGTACTTGGGATCAAGAAGAATCTTTTGTCTGTATCTGCACTTGCTAGACTTAGACTTGTAGTCAAATTTGTGGATGATAGATGTACAGTTCATGATCTCAGTTTTGGTGATGAAATTGTTGCTTCTGGGCTTTTGTGCCTTGGGCTGTATAAGCTCACTTTGTATGACAAGTGTGGACAAAATTTTGCAAATGCTGTTGCAGATTCAAGGGCTATTTCAGATGCAAAACTTTTGGCATGCACGTTTTGGTCATTTGAATTTTGCCAATTTGTTGCGTTTGCAGAAATTTGATATGGTTGCTTCTTTGCCGCCTCTTGAAGCACCTGCCAAACATGTTTGTGAAGGCTGTATTTTGGGTAAGATGCAGCGTTCTAAGTTTCCAAAGGATGGTTCAGTTCGAGCCACATGCAGGTTGCAACTTGTGCATAGTGATGTTTGTGGGCCCATGCAAACTCCGTCCTTGGGCAATTACCTTTACTTCGTGACTTTCATTGATGATTACTCCAGGCATGCATGGATATTTCCGCTTAGAGCGAAGTTCGAAGTTTTTATGTGCTTCAAACAATTTCTGGCTATGGATGAAAATGTGTCGAAATGTACTATGGGCACCCTCCGCTCCGATCGAGGGGGGGAGTATATGTCTCATGAATTCAATGCATTTCTGGCTAGTCGTGGGATAAAACACCAATGTGCAGTGCCTTATACACCTCAGCAAAATGGTGTTGCTGAGAGGAAAAACAGGTCTCTTACGGAAATGGCACGATGTATGGTCAAGAGTCAAGCTTTGCCGCATTCTTTTTGGCTTGAGGCCATCATGTGTGCCACTTATGTACTAAACAGGTGTCCTACGAAAGCTTTGCAGTCTATTACTCCATATGAAGCATGGCATGATAGAAAGCCTTCTATTGAGCACATACGTGTTTTTGGCTGTTTCGCATATGGTTTGGTGCCACAAACACAACGCAGAAAATTGGATGATAAGGCTGTCAAATGTATTTTGTTGGTTATAGTGCTGAAAGCAAAGGTTACAGGTTGTATCATCCACAAACAAAACGTATTCTGGTTTCACGGGATGTAGTGTTTGTGGAAGATTCTATTCAGCCCTTGCTGTCATGTACTAGAGACAGTAATGTAAGCTCATAGGACATTTATGACACTTTGTTGCCTCTTTTTAGTGGTGGAAATACGAATGTAAGTTCCAATGAGGCAAATGTATTGCCTATGGGGGGTTCTGAAAATGTTACGGATCAGCCTATTACTGATGCAGATGTACATGATGTACTTGATGAGGAAAGGGTTGAAAATGAGGAGGCTAGAGGTATGCCAAAATGGCTAGTGCACACTTTGTGTGACAGTAAATTGGACATAGTCACATGGGGACGTGGCGGGTCCCGGGGACGAGGACGTGGCAAAACAGTGGACGGGGGAGGCGACAGGGGACGCGTTTTAAAAAACACTAATTCTTTGCAAATTTAATACTGAGACAATAGTGAACACTAAGAGCACAAGATTGCAAAGAAAAAGTTGTTTTTGCATTCATATTACATAACACCAAAATATAACAAAGGCCGTGCGACGTGCGCGACACAGTACACCATTGGTGTGGTGATCAAGCATCAATCATCCTCGCCAAGGGGCAAAACATAATTATGTACAAGTGAAGAGTGGATAAGTAGCGTTTAGCATAAATGGGAGTGAAAAAGGGAAGGACTCGAGTCAAGAGTCAAGACTCGAGACTCGAGACTCGAGACTTAAGAGGTCTAGACTCTAGACTCTACATGTTGGCCCATGGTGCCAACTGAATGTCAAGTGGATCTGCATAGTCCATTTGATCCAAAAAATCATCCTCAAGTGGTGTTGTCTCAATCTCTACCTCTGGCACCTCTGCATCTATCTGTTTCTCTGGGACAGGATTATCCTCACCAAGTGCCCATTCCGCGAAATCATCACTTTGGTATGACTTGGAAAGCATCTCAAATTTGATGAGACATATATGAGATCATTGGCTCTCTGCACATCAAGATGATTCCTCTTCTTTGAGGCTACATGAGCATACACACTCTAAAGTTGCTCCAAGCAACTCGTAGTACATGCTTGGCTAAGAATGCGAATAGCCAAATCCTGTAAACCGCCCAATCCCGCTCCAAACTCCCCCCACCAAAGAGCACTCCCCATCTCAAAGCGAGATGCTTGTGCATCGGGCATGTGACAAATTTCTCCCTTTCCATTCCTGTAGACATTGATTTGCCTCCGAATCTCGGTCCTTTCCTTTGGGTCGGGCACAAGGCACGCAAGGATGGTTTGCCAACCATTCATCACCTCTTTGTCCTTCCATTGGTTCCCTTGTTGGAATTGTGGATCCACTACATAAGCAGCCGCATGAAGAGGAGAATGGTAGGCATTCCACCTTGACACACACAATCCTTGGATCTCCTCGTACCTACGTTATGAAGATTCAAAACAAAGTTAAAACTCAAGCGAGTAAACTTGTAAAGCATAGGGAAAACTTAAAAGTGACTCGTGCGACGTGAATATCTATCGGGGTCGGTCACAAGTTTTTCAAGAGAGTCAATCATGGTGTCCATGGCCTCATATATCTTGCCGATGCAAGGCTTCATGGAATCCAACACCCGCAAGAGGTGGATGATAGGCTTCACCATTTTGGAGATTGTCTTTACTTCCTCCCACCATTCCGGCATGTCGGCCCGTGCTCGGCATGCCACTCCGTTGGCACTTTTTGACTCGGGCACTGCCAAGAACTCATCACTAATGAAGAGTCCCCTCAATGTCCCACTACATGAACTCAAGCGATGGAGCATAATGAAGTTGTAGGCGAAGCGAGTCTCCGAGTGTTTGAGAAGAGCTAGCTTTGACCTCTTTGAAAATTCAGCCCTCGCCTATTTAGAAAAATCAAGTTTCAACATTCAAAACGAGAATTGGCCTTCCATATTGAAATTAGATTCGAATTGAAATAAGATTGGTTAACACTTAATGGTTACCTTTTGATGATTATTGACAAAAGTCACCATTGAATTCGCATGCTCAATGACTGGGGAAATCCATTCCAAGGCGCCCATATCTTTGAGAAGATTGTTGAGGCAATGAGCGATGCAATATGTGACTGTGGTTTGTGGATAAAGGGATTCGATGATGGCTCTGGCGGCACGATTGCAATTTTCTCTATCGGTGACGATGGCAATGACATCATGCTTTCCCACCTTCTCAATGGTAAGCGCCCACTCCGATGCAAGTACATGCGCACTCTTCCTGGTCCCCGATGCATCATGGGAGTCAATGAAATACATCTCCTCCCGAGAATATGCCACCACGCCATGAATGGAGTGGCGACAGGTATCACTTCACCCATCCACAATGAGGGATACCCCATTCTTCTTCCATGAAGCCCTTGTGGATGCACATGCCGCCTCCACCATGATTTTCTCCCTGTCAAGAAGAGTGGTGTGCAATCTCCGAAGAGGGAGGGACATATGTGGGTCCAAACTCTCCGACCTTCCGTGCCATTTCTTTAAAATATGGAGATCTTTTATGTCAAAAAAAAAGTGTAAATGAGACTTGATTGATATACATTGTATAAACTAAAGATTAAAGCTTAGCTTGGCTTACCGCGCCGCATTGAAAGCAATATGGTCGTGGTAGAAAAATCTTGCTACGGCGACATCTACCTCCTCTATCAAGGCCGGTTTCCAACTATCTCCAAGAGTTGCTTGCAATACACATCATAAATGAAAGCATCCTGTACATCTCGCACAGCATCTTGTTCAACAATGTTCCTTACAAGAAACCGCTTGACAGCCTTGTCCTTGGGCACACATCGCCCATAGTTAGAGCATCTGATGGGGTTGGTGTGGCCTCTTCCATGCTTGTTACATCCACCATTGCGGACATCCCTATGCTAGAGAGAGAGAGAGAGCAATCTACCAACCAACAACCCTGTTAAAGAGATCTGGCAGTTTAGATACAAGAGAGGACTAGCTAGTGCTTATAGGTGGTGCTGGTGGAAGCTAGCGAGCTAGGCATGCGGGCCGTGGCCACCATGACCGCCATGCCCCTTATCGTAGCTGCCGCCATAGCCCTTGCCTTGGTCGCCTCCATGGCCGTTGTTATAGCCGCCCTTGCCACCTTGACCGCCATGCCCCTTATCGTAGCTGCCGCCATAGCCCTTGCCCTGGTCGCCTCCATGGCCGTTGTTATAGCCGCCCTTGCCACCTTGACCGCCATGCTGATCATAACCACTGCTGCCCTTGCTGCCATAGTGGCCCTTGTCCCCACCCGCGTTTGTGAGGCTCGCCACCCCCATCGCCAAAAGCATGGCAAGAAGCAGCAGTGCTAGACCCTTGTTGCTACCCACATAAGAAGAGCTCGCCATTGCAGTACTATGGTAGACTCAAACGCTACTCACTAGTGAATACCTTGCTAGAGGTGCAGAATGCAAGTGATGGATTCTCTCTCTCGCCACCTTGACCGACATACGCGCTGATTTTCAGCAGCTTACAAGGGGATGCACTACTCTTGAGGAATTGCTCTTTTAAACCAACCCATCTCCTACAGCTCTAGGCATATACCTAGCCAGTATTCTAGAACATCACACACTACTCATGGAAAAGGCAAAGGGTGCTACACACCACACCCCCCCCCCCCCGCAAGGGGAGTTTGCTTAGAGTTTTCGAGGGTCCCATTGGTCATTTTGGCCCCCCGAGGACGTAAATATCAAATCAAATCTCAAACACTCAACTCTCTCAAAGAGCGCGCGTCGGCGCGTGCTCTTTGAGAGAGTTTTTTTTTTTTTTGGAGAGAGAGACACTCTCTTAGCACACGCGGGGCAAGCGGGCATTGACGAGCAGCCATGGCGAAGCATCATCCTGATCTGATAATGTGTCGCAAGCAACGGGGCATCACTATAGGGCGACTCTGGGAGAAGTGCGATGGCAACCTACCGCAGAAGTCGACGAGCAGGCAGCCATCACTGAAGCGTACGAAGGGGAATCCCGCGAATGTCTGGCCGTAGGGGCGCTGCGCTGTCCGAGTCCCACCATTACTCGCTATCCGCAGAGCCCAACCATCTCTGCAATGTCCCCTATTCGTGACCTCACCCTCAGGTCCTTGCTCACGAAGAAAACTCAATTGCCGAGTGCTCTCCCTTGCAAGCAGCGCTTCCTCAAATACCCTCAACCCCACAGACAGACTACTGCCTCCATCCTTTCCCTCCTCTCTCAGCAGCAGACATGGGAGTCAGTGCGTGATTTGCGAAACATACGTGCGCCCCTGTACTCTGGTTCGAGCGTGCGATGAGTGCAATTATGGCTCCTTCCTAGGGCGCTGCGTCATCTGCGGAGGTGTCGGCATTTCTGATGCTTACTACTGCAAAGAGTGCACCCAGCAGGAGAAGGATAGAGATGGTTGCCCCAAAATTGTGAACCTTGGCAGTGCCAAAACTGATTTGTTCTGTGAACATAAGAAGTATGGTTTCAAAAAAAGATAGGTCAGTGCACTCTCTCAACCTTTTGCTTTGTCGTGCCTTATGAGGTTGGGGGGTGCTGCATACATACAGCTGAAATGTGTCATGCTTATTGTGGGCTATGATGGCATGTTCTTGCAGATGTAAGAGTGCAAAGAATGACACCTTTTAATTGTGAGGTTTGCACCCGTTCAGATAGACATACTGTATTGATGTTAAATTATCTCCTATTGCTGTTAGATGCTGCATAGTTATTTCAGAAAAGGTTTTTCTTTCCAGAGAGAGAGAGAGAGAGAGAGAGAGAGAGAGAGAGAGAGAGAGAGAGGGCAACGCAGGGTTGCGGGAGCAGAAGCAGAAGCAGCAGAAAGAAAGGAGAGGAAACCAGCAGAGATGTCGTCCAAATTGGATCCCTCGCAGATAGTGGAAGGGACGACAGCGACCTTGGCTTGACGATTCTGGACAGTGAGCTTGACGATAACCCGCAGGCCCTTCCAGTCCTTGGCAGTCTCCTTGGCGATGTCCTCTCCTACCTTCTTGGGCGACAGACTCAGAGGCCCGATCTTGGGCGCCAATGAAGAGGCAGATCCAACTTCCCCTCCTGTTAAACGAGCAAAAACCACCTCCTCATTCTTTTTTTTTTCCGAGAAAAAGATCCTTCTATTAGTTAATGAAAACTACCCATAGGGCTACAACCACCTCTGCAAGAGAGGGCTACAACAAGCATGATGGGGAGACTCTCCCAATGAAAAAACAACATATATACAATGAGGCTAAATCAAGAGATGGGAGGAGGGAAGAGCCACACAGGTGGACAGTAGTGCCATCTGAGCACCCCCTGGACTATGGTGTAGAAAGGCCCAGGGCGCCAGAGTCGAAGGAAAGCCTCGTGGCGCTCCCGCATGCGGTCGGAGCTGCCTTGTAGTCCCTCAAGCTGTCCTTTGAGAGTATGGATCAGCTCTAGCCAGAAGTCACGAACAGTCTCTGTTGGTGACACAGGGAGAGCCTCAAAGATGCGGAAACAGCGGGCCCGCCAGATGAACCAAAGTGTCAGGCCACTGATGAGCTCCCAACACTCCTCTCTCTCACTGCATCACTCCTGTGGAGTAAGCTCTGTAGCAGGCTGGAGTGTAGGTCGCCCCCCTTGCATCACTATCATCCTGCTGGTGGAAGATAGCTCAAGAGGGGGGTATGTCACGAGGACGTGGCAGTTATTAACCATGTCACAGAGATGTGGCAACTGCTAACCTTGGTTGTTGGTTTCTTTCCAATGGGGTTTATTTTATTTGTTTTGAGACCCTCTTTTTGAAGTAGCAAACGGTCGGACATTGTATGGCCAATGTGAACGGTAGATTCACCCGCAGACGGGAAGTGGTCGGCACTGGAATTCGTATGGTAAGAGGATGTCTAGGCTCAGAGCAAGATCATATAGGTTCCCCCCGTCGCACTTAGCAAGTTGGTGGATACTAGGAAGTGAACTCAATTAAGGCGTAAAGTCAAGGTGGGACTACCAACAAAAAGTATCCGACAGTTGGGCCACATTGCATTTTTGGATGCGGTCCCAATGAGGATAGATGGTCAGAAGACCAGTGGGAGCCCAACGGAAGCATCTCCTAAAATTTAGGGAACTGCTATTTTGGGCCGTGAAATGTGTTCGCGTCATTACCTCCGGTATGACTAGGGGAACACTTTATAACTCTGCCGCGAAGTCAACTGACGCGTCGGCTGGGATATTTTTAAGCGGCGAACCCGAAACGGGAAAATGCTTGAAAATGCGCCAAGTGTCACATTTTCGTGAACTTTCCTCTTGCAGAAAAATGGGTGCTGATTTTTATGCTGGGAGAGGCCTCATTTCAGTTTTTGTCACAGGTTAAGAGCTATGGAGTGCTTCCTTTCCCTCTCATGTACAGTGTGGTGCTAGGAGTGATGCCCTGCACACTACACACTGCTCTCTCTCTCCCCTACGTGCAGTTATGTGATGCCCCACAAGAGGGCTACTCATTTGACTGATGTACAGTTGTGTGGGTTCATGCTTTTGTGCTGAGGCAAGAGCCTCCTTGAGCAGGAACAGGGGTAGCTAACTGCTGCTCCAAAGCAGGCACTGGTGAGGGTCATAACCTCACCGTACAGGTGCAAAATCAGCGCTGTGTATGCGCTGTAAATTCACTGTTTTTCAGCCGTACGGACGCCAGGATCATTGGGAATCGTGCCCCACTGGCAAAGGACAGTTAGGGGACTGTTTGGGGCTGAAAACAGGGCAAAAACCAGTAAATACAGCGTGCTGAATTTACTGTTTTTGGACAGAAATCAGAGGGTATACGACAGTGCAAGCGAGTTCCAGCAGGGGAATTGGTTTCGCGCAAGTTTTGGGGTTGTTATGCTGCCGAAATTTGGCCAAATCAAATGGTATCTAGGTGGATACACGTGAAGGATTCCGAGGACCTTACCTTGTAGTTTACCCTCCTAAAGAATAAAGAAATACCGAAAGGGGCGCCAATTTTGGGGCCTACAGATTGTCGGCGTCTGCTCGGAGCATTCTAGCTTCCGAGCTGTGTGTGTGATTAAGTGTTAATTCCCATTACAGGTTCTCTTTGCAAAGTGCTCTGTGTGTGTGTATAAAGTAAAGAATTTCGGGTGAAAGCCAATGTCTACCGCCCTACGGGCCGGTTTCAGCGGGGCCTCTACTGCAACTCGCTGTAATCGTCCCCCACCCTGAAGCTCGAAGAACAGGGTTGGGACTATCTCTGAGCAGGCCCTGACTGAAATGAGAACCTCCAGTCGTGTGAAGGCTCCCATCCACCGGGGTGCTACTGGCTTGAGAGGCGTGAGCCACTCAGCTGGAACTAACTCTGAGATGTCCTGACACATGCTCTGCATCCCTCTCATGCCCTGCAGCTGGCAACCCTGTACCTCCTCTGACAAACCTGTGAACTCTAGCTAGTCACCTAGAGAGCGCGCTGGACCTGCTGCCATGGGACCCTAGGAAACATGCGGTCGACTACCAACCAAGTGGCCTCTTTGAGTGCTAACCATGGGGTTCCAGACGAGGGGCTGCCGTAGGCGCTCCTCCGTGCACATCGGCTGTCGCTGCTCCAGGCCACGCCGTAAGAGCTCCCAAGAACGAAGCAAACTCACAGCGAAGTGGTCCTCCAGTCTCCTGCTCAAACCAACTCGGCGCATCTCTGTAAAGATCCATCTGGTCGAAGGTTGCCAAGGGCCTGCTGACTGAGGCACCCTGGCACGAAGCCTCTGCAACAAGAACTTCTTCCAGGGCTCCTCACCTGGAAGAAGTCCTCTGACTATGAACTTCCCTAGAAGGGCTCTGCTCTGCTGTGCTGGATCAATGATCCCAAGCCCTCTCTGAGAACAAGGAAGCGTGATGACCGACCAAGCCACATTGGCTATGGCCATCTGAGTGTCACGTCCTTACCAAAGGAAGTTCCTGATCAGCCTCTCTACCTGGCTGATACAAGAACTCGAGAAGATCGAGCAGGAAGTGATGTACCACATAGTTGCCAACAGCACCTGGTTGGCAACTACTACTCTACCAGCCAGCGACAGACGTGCTGAGCTCCAATGTAATAGCTTTCTCCTGATGGACAGGAGAAGAGGAGCAATTTGCTGCTCGGGAGACAAGTCCAAACCAACCTGACAACCTAAGTATCGAACTGCAGTCCCTGGGGGAATCCACCTGAAACCCTCTCTTGGCATCCAATCTGGCATAGGAGCACTACCAAGTGAGAAAGCCACCGTCTTTCTCCAGTTGATCAGTGCGCCCGATGCACAACAAAAGGTCTCCAGAGCCTGCTCACATCTGTGAAGATTGGCCTCCTGGCCATCTAAGTACAAGGTTGAGTCATCGGCAAACTCAGCGTCCAGTAGCTCCTCTCCCCGAATAGGGAGTGCTAAGCCCCGAAGACCAACCTGCTATGACACCAAAAATCTGCTCATCGCCTCCGCATAGAACAGAAAGAGAAGGGGGGCAAGAGGATAGCCTTGTCTGACCGAGCTTATGAGCATGAAGCGCTCACCTCTCCCCCCTGCCAAAAGCACCTGACTGTGAGTCTGTCTATACAAAGGTGACACCCCTCTGATCCAAGCATTTGAGAAGCCCATCCTGCGAAGAGTGCCCTCTAGAAAGTCCCAGTCAACTCGGTCGTAGGCCTTCTCAAAATCGAGAAGAAGAATCACAAGGTCCTCACCACGGAGCCGTGCTAGGGCAGAAGCCTCCCAAAAACTAAAGATGTTGTCAAGGATACTGTGTTCCTTGACAAAACCTGTCTGAGTCCCATGTATAAGGCTCTCTAAAAGTGGCTGAATCCTCAAACTCAGAGCCTTGGCAAGAATTTTGTAGGCTGAGTTGAGGATGGTGATGGGGCGCCACTGTCGAATCTCATCCAAGGAGCCACCCTCCTTGGAAATGAGGTAGATCAGGCCCTCACTCATGCTGTCAGGCATCACTCCTGTGTGCAAAATGTACTGAAAAGCACTACAAAGATCTGGGCCAAGCAGGTCCCAGTACTCCAAGAAGAAGCTAGGAGTCAACCCATCCTCTCTTGGACAGCTACCACGAGGGAGGGCCCTCAGAGCTGTGTGTAGCTCCTCAAGCTGAAGTGGCATCTCTAGCCTCTGGCGCATCTCCTCTGTCACAAGACATGGCATCTGTGCCCAAACCTGCTCCTTGCATGCATCTTGCCGCTCTGACTGAGGCTCAGCCGATAGTAACTCACGGTAAAAGTCAGTAGCGACTGCACGCATATCCTCCGGCTCACAAGCAACTGACCCATCGGGCCTCCTCAACTGACTGACCTTGGCATGCGAGTGCCGAGGCCCCACTGTCTCAAAAAAAGCACCAGTCACTCTGTCACCCACTTGAGTCCACTGAGATGCCTGTCGGTGGAAGGCAAACTCATGACGCCTCTCCTTTGTGCTAGCAAGCTCCTGTCAAGCTTGCTATAACTGCTCCTCCAACCATGGACTGTCTGGATACTGCTCCTGCATCCTCTGTAGTGAAGCAATGCCTCGTCTGAGACGCTTCTCCGCCTCTCTCGCTGCAGCCCGGCGAGCCAGAGACTCCTGGAGAAAAAAGTGGCTAAGCTGAGCTAGGCCTGAGGCCACTCTGTCTGCAAGTAGAGCCTGGCTGTCCATGCCCTCTGTCCAGAGAGCCTCTACCCTCTCTCTGAGTGCTGAGTCCAACAAGACCCTCTCTGGGATGCGGAGCATCGTGCTCCCACTCCTCTGCCTGTCTGCCACTTTGAGGATCACTGGTGCATGGTTCGAGAAGGAAGTCCCTGCTAGGATGCCCACTGAACCCCCCATGTCACTGAGGTGGTCACTAGTGTAGAAGCGATCTATGCGCGATAGATTCACTCCTCCCACTCTGCGGTCCGATCTAGAGAAGGTAAGACTGTCTGGGGGCCTCACAAAACCTGAGTGCTGCCATGTATCCGAGACCCTCAAAAGTCATGCAAAACCTCTCCCAAGCTGCCAACTCGACTCAATGCACAGTAGCATGGTTGCCGCCAATCCTGTCAGAAAGGTCCTCCAACATGTTGAAGTCCCCTCCTATACACCAATGATCGGCCTGCGGCAAAGACTCAACAATCTGTGACCAAAACTCTGCTCGAGCACTCGCCACATTGGGCGAATAGATGTTCAGGAAGCCCACAAGGCCACCCTGAACCTGCATAGTAATCCCCTGAGCCCTGCCTGGCACAATAATCCCTCTGCCCACAATGGCCTGCTGCAGTGAGTCCGCAATAGTCATACATACCCCTCCTTGGATGCCTCCAGGTCCAAAAGCAGCTGACCAAAAGGTATCATAACGTCCACGCAAAATCTGACCACAACGTCGAATGCGGCTCTCACACAGATGGTGCTCCTGAAGCATGAGGAGATCAATCTCTTCTCCCACAAGGCAATGCTGAAGCTCCTGACACAATCGGCCCCGCTGTCGCTGAAACTGGGGCCCACCTAGTCCTTGCACATTCCATGAGACGATCCTCATGGGGAGTGAGAGAGAACAGATGCTGTTGCAGCAGCAAGACGGGCTATCTTCGAGGCAGGCTTGGATGGGGAGTAATCCGCATCCGAGCGTCCTCTAGATAGGCGTGACTGCAGTGAGTGCCTAGCCCAAGCCCAAGCAGAGCGAGCCGTACGCAACGCAACCTCCTCTGTCCAGGAGTCCTCATGAATGTATACATAGCAAGGCAAACACTGCGTATCAGCAAAGAAGTACACCACAATGTGCCTACATCCTGTTGAGTCCGGGGGTGTCACCACAACCGGGGGTGTCACCACAAACTTGGCCAATGGCCACAAAGTCTTCAACATATCTGTATCTCCAAGTTCTCCCATGTGGTGAGAGAACTCTAGGACCTGTGTATGTAACCATCCCACCACTGAGTCAAGGGACCACTCTGAATCGGCCCTACCACAGAGGAGGAAGGAGAAACCAACTGCTAAGTCCAGGGCCTTTGTCCTCCTAGCGGTGAGGAACAAAACATGGACCCTGAAACAGGCTGCCTCATGGTTTGCTGCGGAATCGCCGAGAAAACGAGTGAACCCGTAGTCGAAGAAGTCCCAGCGGCCTCTGATGTCAATGCTCGTCAGCCCACGAGGGATGGCTGCAAGGGAGGATGTCTGAATCTGCAGAGAGGGCCGCAGGAAGGGCTGTCCCTCTCGCACTAGGCGGCTCGTGGCAAAGGCGCTGCCAAGAGATCGCCTAGCCGTCGGAGAGGGACCAGTCTCCTGAGCCGACTGAGGAACTGGAGCAGGAGGGGGGGGAGAGGGAGCTGGGGAGAGTGGAGGAGAAGAGGGGCGGGATGGGGCGACAGAGGTAGAGGGGCGAGGTGGAGAGGCGACGAGAGCAGAAGGCGGGGAGGATGAGGCAAAGGGGGGGAACTTTGGGGGAGGAGCGACTGTCGAGGGAGAAGCGGAGGTGGAGGCTGGCGTAGGGATCTCCTCCCGCTCGAGAGGACCAAAACGGTTCCCCGTGGGAACCCACTGCTGCTGAGTAGGCACCTGAGGGCCACTGTGAGTGCCAGGCTGACGCTGTGGCCCCTGGCGTCGGCGGCCACGGGCCTGCTGCCACCCCTCCTCCGATGGAGCCCCAGGCTCGGAGGGTGGCTCTGCATCTGTACGCTGTGCCGCTGGCTGTGGCTGCGGGCCAGCCCTAGCAGGCTGGGGCTGAGGCTGAGGCTGTGGTGCAGGTTGCGGCCTCCTCCGTGGACAGGCCTTCGCTAGATGGCCCATCTGTCGGCAGATGAAGCACTGGTTCGGAAGGCCCTAGTACTCCACACTCTGTCGAAACCAACCCCCACTCACCCGAGGTAAAAGGATAACCTTCGGGAGAGTGTGGGTATCTCTAACCAAAACTCGAACTGAGGGAATGCCAGCCGCCTTGGCAGCTACTGATGCTGCCGTGCGAGGTGTCTCCAGGAAAGTCCCAATGGCGGAACCGATCCTGGAAAGAAGTGGTAGGTAATCTCTCCGTAAACCCGGAAAGCAGACTGAGATGGGGATGTTTGCCTCCTCTACTAGAACATCCGAAGCTGGGTCAAAACCATGTCGCCACTGTCGAAAGTGGGCACGTGAGGCTCGGATGGCCAGTGGACTCATAGCTATGACCTTGGACGCCATCTTGGAGGACTCAAACTCGATCTGATAGTACCCCCGTCCGAGAATTTAGACATCCAAAATCTTTCCCACCTCTGCGAGAAGGCGGGCCTGGAGAAGGTCTTGCAGCTCTCCTCTGCTAGGTCGGGTGCCGAGAATCTTGCAGATGAAAGAGGTCGCCTGCAATCGCTCTACCTCGGCGGCAAGGCTCGCTTGCTCTGTAGGCGAGAGAGCAAGTCGAATGGTGGGCTCAGCGGGGTCTGGCGAGTCCCACTGTGGCGAAGCTGGAGCCTCCATCTGTGTCTACTGCTGTGGCGTAAGAAGAGGATGACGGGAGGGTGCTGCAAAAGGGCGCGCCGACACTGCTCCAAGGAGTTGAAGCAAATGCCAAAAGTGCCGAATTTGCAGGGAGCAACCGAGGCGGAGGGCCCAAATTGACGGGCGAACGGGCCGAGTCGGGGTGGGGTGGGGTGGGGGGGGGGGGGGTTGAAAAAGCGGGCTGGGGCAAGCGGGCCAGCGGCGAGAGAGCTGGGGCTGAGGGCGTGCGGCGGCAGCAGGGGCTGATGGCGGGAGCGGACGAGCTGGGACAGGGTAGCGCGAGGGGGGGCAGCGGGGGCTGAGGGCAGGGGGGGGGGGGGGGGGGGGGGGGGGGGGGGGGGGGGGGGGGGGGGGGCTGGGTGGTGATGGCGATCGCGCAGCGAGGGTGGGTGCACAGCAGCAGCGAGCGCGCTATCTTTTTTTCTAATGCCACCTCCTCATATTCTTGCTGCCCTTTCTTTATCAGCATTGCATCTTCATCGTGGGTGCAAAACATGCATCACTCAGCTTCATGTGTAACAAACTTGGACATTCCAAGTCAAGAATCAACCGCGACAGCACCAAATAACCACTTCAAAACAATTCACAGATCACAATAGATTTGCCCTGGCCCGGCGGAGTTCCGTGCCTAGAGATATTGGCCCCAAAGACTGGCGCCCCTTTCGGTATTTCTTTTTGTATTAATCAATCATCAAAGTACAAGAGAGCGGTTAGGGTTTCACTCTTAGACTCTGCGTCCAGATGCTCTGAGAAGTGAGGCCCTCACCACTAATTTAAAGGTTACAAGGGATGCCCAAAAGCAGAGCCCCAAAAGCTTTTAAAATCAAAAGCATCAGTTCTCTCTCTCTCTTAGAGAGTCTTTTCTCTTTTTTTTTTATAAAAAAAAAGCAAAAGCAAAATTCGCGTCGCTCATCATTTTCCAAAAAAAATTTTTTTTTTTTTTTTTATAATAATCCGCCTCCGCGATTTCCGGAATTTAGGGTTTTTGGCAAAAATTAGGGTTTGCAGGAATTTTAGGGTTTCTGGCAGAAATTAAGGTTTCTGTTGTCCGCCACGTCATCACTTTGTGACATACCCCCCTCTTGAAAGCATTGTAATCGACCGCGATTACGCCTGCAAAACCGACAAAAGCCATAAACCGTCTTAGCAGACACTGACTGTTAGTACCTACGTACTAGGAACACACATCTAGCACATGTACAAAATCGACAGTCACATCACACGACATCACAGGACATCACCAGACATCACAGGACATCACATGACATTCAACATTCATTCGGATCTTAGACCATGATTTATCGGCAATGTAGCTAGCAATCACATCTAGGTCCAATCGGGACCTCATCGATGTCCGATTGACTAACCCCTATTGCAACCATGTCTATTCGAGATCAATCAGACCAAAATGCTGCAGTCATTTCGGCTATCAGTTCCTGTACTCACAAGAAGTCAAGAACAAATCAGTATCATAATCAGGAATTCCATTTCATAAAGTCATCCAGCAGAATACTGTCAGCTCTCAGTATCCCTGAAGCTCAAAGAGACATCAGTGACTTTAGTATCAAAATCGAGGCATCTGTTGACAAAGGAGTGGAGTAACTCCCCTCTTGTGCATCCCACTGCACCAGATCTTCGGCCAAGCTGAATTCTGGGTTCCATTTGGAGTAGACTATGCTAAACCAAAAGCATCGAGGTAAAGTTTCACAATCTGAGGAGTATCTGCTAGGTCCTCCTCCTCCATCCACTTCGCATCAAGTGCAGGATAATTCTTGAACTTAACCAAGAACCGCCTTCGAACTTTATCCTTATTCTTCGTATCCTTATGTGCCAAAATCTGTTCAGGAACAAGGATCTCCTCGTTTTCTTCCACTTCGGGTTGCTCATCAGGCTCCCCATCATCAGGCACATCACCTTTAAAAGGTTTCAAGAGATTCACATGAAATGCATTGTGAATCCTCCAAGTATCTGGCAGTTTCAATCGGAAGGAGACTTCATTTATCTTTTCAGTAATCTGGAAAGGGCCGTAGTATCGCATACTAAGCTTTGGAAAAAGCCTCTCCTTTCCCTTGTTCTTTCGTAGGCGTGCCTTCTCAAAACGTAAGAGCACCCAATCATCCTCCTTCAATTTCATGTCGCGACGACGGCGATCCGCTGCCTTTTTCTGTCGTTCTTGAGACTTCTGCAAAGTCTCGCGAACCTTGGCAAAAGCCGTATCCAGATCTCGCGTATATTTATCCGCTTCAAAGATCTTATCTTTCGTGCTCAGGAAGGGTGGAACCTTCGCAGCACCTTCAGCAATCTCAAATGGCGCCTTACCCGTCGACGAGTGTATCGTGTTATTGTAGGCAAATTCCACCAGAGGTAAATATCTTTCCCATTGAGTCTTCTGATCTGAGATATAAGACTTCAATAAATCTAGAACCACTGAATTGGCAATCTCGGATTGCCCATCAGTCTGCGGGTGGAACGATGACGAGAACTGTAACCGCGTGCCAATGTTCTCCCAAATTGCCTTCCAAAACAAACTCGTAAATCTGGGGTCTCTGTCGGAGACAATTGTCTCAGGCATGCCATGTAATCTGACAATCTGGGCCACAAACAGTCTCGCTAAGTGATCCGGCTTGACTGTTTTCTTCACTGGAATGAAATGAGCCTGTTTGCTAAATCTGTCAATAACAGTCCAGATACCATCGTGACCACTCTGTGTTCTCGGGAGATCAAAAATGAAATCCATCGCTATACTTTCCCAGGGGCGGGTGGGTATGGGTAAAGGCTGTAACAATCCCTGTGCTTTATGCCTATTAAACTTAACCTTCTGGCATACCAAGCAACTGCGCACAAACTCTTCCACATCTTTCTTGAGTCTCGGCCAAAAGAAATATCTCTCTACCCCTTTCATGGTGGTAGCAATGCCGCGGTGACCCGTAAAAGGTGGACAATGGCATTCAGTCATAACCTTTTCCCTCAACGGCTGTGTAACGCACAACATAGTCTTTTTCATCAAGTAGCCTTCCCGAAGGGAGTATCCAGCTACTATCTCCCCCTCCCGTATCCGTGTGAAAATATCTGCAAAATCTGTATCTGTGGCATACTGATCGACCATATCCTCGAAGCTCCTATGATGTATCGCGGAAATAGCCAGAACCAACGGTTTCCGAGACAAAGCATCTGCCACCACATTCTTCTGTCCCTGCACATGGACAATCTGGAAGTGGAATTGTGACAAGATGTTCACCCACCGCATCTGCTTTTCCGAAAGCTGCTTCTGTGACAAGAAGTAGCGCAAACTCTGATGGTTTGTAAAGACAGTAAAATCCGCTCTGAGTAGGTAATGCCGCCACTGAGTAAGAGCATGGATAACCGCCAAAAGCTCTTTCTCATAGATCTGTGCTGTCATCTCCGGCCTAGAGAACAAACGGCTCTCGTAAGCTATGACATGGCCTTCTTGCATCAAGACCGCACCCAGACTACGACCACAAGCATCACAATATACTTCGAATGACTTCTGCAAGTCCGGCAAAGTCAAAATAGGTCCCGTAGTCAATTTCTCTTTCAATGTCTGAAAGGCAGTCACCTCTGTGGGTCCCCACGAAAAAGGTACTCCTTTCTGTGTCAAGATATGCAAAGGGGAAGCAACCTCTGCAAACTTTCGTATGAACCGCCTGTAGTACGAACATAGTCCCAAGAAGCTTCTAACTTCATGGACATTCTTCAAGTCGGGCCAATCACGGATAGTCTCTATCTTGGCCGGATCCATTTGCACTCCTGCTGCTGACACAATGTGCCCCAAAAAGTGTATCTCTGGTAGGAAAAATTCACTTTTCTTTGCATTGATCACTAACTTGTGATCTCGTAATGCCTAAAAGACTTGAAGCAGATGATCTCTGTGTTCTGCCTCATTCTTCGAGAAAACAATGATGTCGTCAAAGAAAGTGCCAACAAATAGCCTGTACTCTCGAAAAATCCCGTCCATCATCCGGTTAAATGTCGCAGGAGCATTGGTTAAGCCAAAAGGCATCACCAAAAACTCAAATAACCCAAAAGTCGTCCGAAAAGCTGTCTTGTAGACATCTCCTGGCGCTATCCTGATCTGATGATATCCACTCTTCAAGTCAATCCTGCTAAAGCACGAGGATCCCTGTAACCTGTCGAGTATATCATCGATCCTAGGAATCGGAAATCTGTTCTTGATGGTGATTTCGTTGAGAGTGCTATAATCGATGCACATTCTCCAAGATCTGTCTTTCTTCAAAATCAACAACACTGGAGAGCAATACGGTGAAGTACTAAGCTGGACAAGACCCTTTTCCAAGAGGTCTTTCACTTAGTTCATAATCTTTTCATTCTGTACTCGGCTCACACAATAAGGTGGCCGATTCGGTGGCGTGCTTCCAGATATCAGATCAATGGTATGATCTTCAGGCCCTCTCAAAAGCAATCGGCATGAGTGTGGAGAAAAAAATCTTTGCGTTCTTTTCTTCAGGTCAAAACATATTCAACTTTTATCCATCGTTCAGTTCTCCCAAAAGAATGAGTAAGAAAACTGAAGTTCATCAAGTACAATCTCTAAGCCCTTCATTTATCAAAGTCGCTTTCTCGGCCCGGTAGTCAACCACGGCATAGTTCTTGTGGTACCAAGGGATCCCGAGTAGAACGTCACTCACGTGCCCTGAACACCCCTGTCATTGCAAACGAAGTTTGCCAATGCTCGGTGTAATGGCAACATCCCATCCGGGTGCCAGTCGAACTACCTCCGCCAGTGGCGTCAGTCTGTCGGGCGCAGTTCCAAATCGAGCCGCCAATTCCAAGTGAAAAGAAGTTGGCCTTGGCTCCTTCAAAAGAGCTTCCTGATCCTTCACTTTGCCCCAAAAAAAAACGGCAAAGTTTGTACTTTCATTCATTTGATTCGGTTCAAGTCCCACGCCATGTGGTACCAGTTCTGCTTTTCTATCTGCCTTTTCTGCCACATTCCTCAGCTGCTCTCGAACTCTCAGACCTGTCGTCGTCTTTATCATTCTGTTCTTTCTGTGCCTTATCATGGCACTTTGCGGAAATATGTCCATGTTTCCCGCATCCAAAGCACTTCCCCTCTCTGATGAAGCGAGCTCTCTCCTCAGGAGTAAGCTTGGGTCGTGCATCCTTTTTTTTTCTCTGGGTTGCTCTTTTTCATTCTACTTTCATTCCCAGAAGTCTGTTTGGCTCCTTGTGTCATGGCCTCATCTGTGGGGTAGGTCAGACTGCCAGAGTGAATGGCAAAGCCCCGCTTCGCATGACTCATCAACTCCTAAATAGAAGCTGACTTCTGTTCCAAGCAGTGATCTCGGATCTCTGTAGGTAGACCCAAGGTAAACCGCTCAATCTGTTCTCTGAATGAGATCTTCTTGAATGAAGAGGCGGGTAGAAAAGAGCTCCAGAATCTTTCACAATAAGAATTCACTGTATCGCTCTTGGTCATCCGGAGATGGTTCCAAGCAGCTCGTATATCTCGCTCAAACTCTTGAGTCAACCAAGAAGAAATAAAAAAGCCTCTTGAATTTCAGCCATGTAACTGGCACAGTCTTGCTTAATAGAAGCGTGGACCACCAAGTACGAGCATTCCCCTCAGAGTAAGAATCAGCTCTCCGAATCTTGGAGTGCTCTGAATAGCGTCCTCCCGCGAAAGCGATGTCAAACTGCTGTATAAGAGACAAAGCCTTCGAAGCATCTGAGTATCCTGAAAAGTATCAAACTTGATCGAGTGGCCACCTTCCTTAAACTCTCGGACTTTCTTGCTGTTATCTTCGAGAAAGTCATACTGGTTGGCTTTGTAAAAATTCTTCTTGTTCGCATAAAACTTTCCGTCATCGGAATCTGAGCTGTCTGTAGACGAGTCCTCAGTAGAACTGTCAGTCTCTGGGCGAGATGTAGCCTTCTTTGCCTTTTTCTTGCCCGTTCCGAAGCTTTGTGTCTTGCTTCGCTTTTTGCTTTTTTTTCTGTCTTCTTCGCTCTAATCCGAGGAGCTAGAAGAACTGTCAGAAGAAGAAGAAGAAGAACTGGGTACTCCTTCAAATCGAACACGCTTCTTCTGTTTCTTTGCTTTGTCGAATGTCGACTGACGACCCAAATATCCCGGGAAGTCAGTACCTTTGTTCTGCTTTTTGCCGTGCTTTTTGCCTTTCTTTTGCACGTCGAAAAGCTGAGCAATCCGTGCATCAACCACGTTCTCCAGTTCCTTCTCCGTATATTTCTTGGAGGTAGAAGGTTTCTTGAGAGCGGGTTTCGGGAGTGGTGTTGTGGTTCTCTGCCACTCCATCTGTACCTCTTTCAAAGAGGTCTGGTTCATATATTTTACCATCTTCGGGTCCTTGGCAAAATTGAGCATCATCTTTGTTGCATCGCCAATCAATTGACGACGCTCCATCTCTGTTTGCTCCGCCTGAGTAGGCCGAGGCGGGCCATACTCTCTGTCTGAATCTTCGTTGTGATCCCAGCCCGCATCTCCAGATGCAGAGGGAGTCGACTGATCATTGCCTGAAGCCATAGGTGCCGCGGAAAAAAAATTCAGGGATCGGATTTCCCGTAGAAGAGAAATCGGCCGTGCTCTGATACCACTGTAACAAACTTGGACATTCCAAGTCAAGAATCAACCGCGACAGCACCAAATAACCACTTCAAAACAATTCACAGATCACAATAGATTTGCCCTGGCCCGGCGGAGTTCCGTGCCTAGAGATATTGGCCCCAAAGACTGGCGCCCCTTTCGGTATTTCTTTTTGTATTAATCAATCATCAAAGTACAAGAGAGCGGTTAGGGTTTCACTCTTAGACTCTGCGTCCAGATGCTCTGAGAAGTGAGGCCCTCACCACTAATTTAAAGGTTACAAGGGATGCCCAAAAGCAGAGCCCCAAAAGCTTTTAAAATCAAAAGCATCAGTTCTCTCTCTCTTTTAGAGAGTCTTTTCTCTTTTTTTTTTATAAAAAAAAAGCAAAAGCAAAATTCGCGTCGCTCATCATTTTCCAAAAAAAAAAAATTTTTTTTTTTTTTTAATAATCCGCCTCCGCGATTTCCGGAATTTAGGGTTTTTGGCAAAAATTAGGGTTTGCAGGAATTTTAGGGTTTCTGGCAGAAATTAGGGTTTCTGCTGTCCGCCACGTCATCACTTTGTGACATCATGTCTACCATCTAGTGGAGTTCATGGGTGGCTCCCTCAACGGTGACGCTGAACTGGAGCAGGACTAGAAGTAGGGGAGCAATTAGCGCCGTTGCCCTTGTGATCAAAGCCCTTAAGGAGCCCGAGCGCGATAAGAAGAAGATGAATGCATTGCTGCAGCTGCTACTCCTCGCGGGACTGAAATAGTAGCTAAACGTGTTATAATCCTTGGTCAAGAACGAGTACTGCTGTGGTGGGCGCCTGTGCTCTGGTGTGAACACAGCCTCTGAAGACAACTGGAGCTGCTCATGATTAGTGCTAAAGGCCTTGTTAATCCGCTCTGAGTTTCGTGCAGCAATTATCTCCTTCCTGATCTTGAAGAGTGCGAGCTCTGACAGTCAGATTCCTGCCCATTTAATCCATAATTAATACCACAATGATGAAACCGACTGACATAAACAACAGAGATGCCATCATTTGCATTTATGACATTGTTATACTGCAGGTGCTCCTCATGATTGCTGGCCAGTGGCTACTCTCATAATTGCATTGTCAGAATTCCTCCTATTAATCTGACCGTGCAAGCCGCTGCAGCACTCGATTGCCTCCCATGGTGGTCTACTGAGGGTCCCCATACCTGAACTCCATAGAGCATAGCTAGAGTCACTAGAGTGTTAAAACCCAGAGCTTTGTTCGCGGTGCCCGAAACTGAACCTGTAAACACATCCTCTCCAGTCCTCCCAAAGCTGCATATGCTCTTGTCAGTCTAGTCTCTGATGCTCTCCTTAGTGAAAACACCGGTCCACGACTACCCCAAGATAAGTACATGCATCTGTGTACTCCACAGTCTCCTGGCCATACGTAAATGTGGGTGCCGACCTCCTGACCCACTATGGTGTGGTGTTGAACACCATAACCTTGGTTTTCCCTAGATTGACAGACAATCCACTGTCAGAGCATCCAAATGACGTTGCATCCCCTCTGGAGAGTCAGAAATCAGCACAATATCATCAGTATATAGTAACAACGGAATCCATGTCCCTACTAGCTGATCCCCCTTGTCTCCCTGATGCTCTACATAGTTCGAAAACTTATCCATATACATCCCAAAAAGAGTCAGGGATAGGGGGCATCCTTGCTTTACTCCAATAGTGGAATGGACCATGTCAGACATTCCCTCGGTGGTGCGTACCCGCCCCATCACTGTGCTGTATAGAACCAGAATACCCCATATCGGCTCTGTAGGCACACCCATGTCGTGTAGTCTGCGTATAAGTCTGGCTCTCGGCACTGTGTCAAAAGCTCTGCAGAAATCCACAAAGCTACAATAGATCCTCTTGCCATGGTGTCTACCCTCCTCAATAATAGCTCTGAGTGTCAGAATCCGGTCAAGAGTGGAGAAACCTCTCCTGAAGCCTGCTTGCCCTGGTGCTCTTATGCCCTCTTGCTCTGCCCATCTACTCAGCTCCTGCTCAAGAATGGATGCATATAGCCTAGCTAATGTGTGACCAACCATGATGGTGCGATAATTCATGGGATCTCCTGACTTGAAAATAGACACAATCGTAGGCATACTCCAAGTCTCCGGGAAGCCTTCATACATGGCTCGATTAAACATCATAGCCAGGAGCTCTGCAAGCATATCTCTGGCATGGATGAAGTGCTCTGCTACCAGGCCATCATGATCATGTGCTCTCCTTGTCTTCATCCTGTCAACGGTTTTCCTCACCCTCTCGGCAGTAAAGAAAGAACATGTCTCCGGACATGCCTCTAGTGGGTGCGGCAAAGGTGGTTGACCTGATGCCGTGTAGCAAGATGTGGCATAATCCCTTCATGTCTCAGTGGAGGTGACCGTTGGTGGTGGTGAATGCTCGTGGAATAGCCTCTATGCTTTGCCTGAGTCCTGACTTATAAATAGCTGATACAGATCCCGCTCTAGCTGAGATAGATAAGCCCTTTTCTTTCGTCGCACTAGGCGGTAATACCCATGAGCACTTCCCTCTATAGTTTGATCCTCATCTCTCTACACTCATCATCATATCAACTATTTTGGGGCATGCTCCCAGATCGTCTCCGTGTGGGTTGGCTGTGGAGGTATGCCTCTGATGCTGCATCATGGAGCGTCTCTGTCAGTATCTGAGTGAGTTCATCTAGTGGCCGTCCCGGCTCCTGGGTGCATAGCTACCTGTATATCTCATTTATATACACAGAATCCGTCTCCCTCATGAAGGTATACCGAGTGTGTGTGGGGACCTCTCCTAATGGAGCTGTACTGAACTGAAAGGTCAGAGTGAAAGACAAGATAGCATGATCAACTGCTACTCCAACTAGCCTAGTGCCCACCATGAAGTCTTGAAGAATGGAATGAGACCTGGCTGGGCCATAACATAATATACTGTGCTGGCACCATGTCGGTGTCGGTGTGGAAAGGAAGTAAAACCTCTAGTTGTCGAAAATCTTTGTAGGCCATTCACAATGGCCAATCTATGTGCGGTTCCCATATCTATCAAATATCTACCATATTCAGTGTATTCCTCATCTTGTGATAGTCTAGATAGGCCCATCTCTGTGACGTCCAGCTCCCTACGCATCTCCTCGGAAGTATCATAAATATTGTCTGGTGAGGGGTAGTCCTAGCATTGAAATCCCCTAGGATGATAATGTCACCATCCTTGGAAAACTCCCATATGTCATTATCCAAAATAGCAAAGGGAGATTGTCCTCTAGGTGATGCATATACTGACGAACTCAGAGGAAAGTAACAAATAGCAATGTAGAGGTATGTGCCCGTCTTTGCCCTGAGCCTCACCCACATATACCTAGCCTGTTCATCCTTGCATGCTATATATATTAGTGGCTGCAACTCCTCCCTGAATAGAACTGCCACTCCCTCGATCCCCGTCCTCGATGCTTCGATCTGGTCTCCTGTCTGCAGGCTGTCTCCCATCTATATCTGCTCGCTTGTGGCATGGATTGCCCAGGTGCTTGATGCGTCTCAGAGTAGAAAATGATGTCTCCCAATGAAACTATCCTCAAAAGGCCCCTACATCAAGGCGGAGTGACCCATTACAATTCCAGGTTGCCATCTTTAGTGTGGTCCCATAGGTCTCGCACCGTCATGCGGGGCGTCGCTCTAATACCACCACCTTTCCATCCCTGTAAAAAGCAATCTTCCCCTTTTCCCTTGCTCCTCTAATTTCCAGCATTACTTCTTGCATATGAGCAATCTGCGAGAGGGTGAGGTCATCTCCAAGAAAGATGCCAGTCTTCTTTAGGGTCGGTCTCTTTTTCAAGAAAGATGTCAGTCTTCTTTAGGGTCGGTCTCTTCTTCAAGAAATCCTTCTTGGCTTCCATGGAGGGGAAGCGGAGAATGCGTGCCCTTTCCTACGAGGTTTCTCCGTTGCTCCCACTTGTCTTAGTCCCCACTCTCTAAGCCCTCGTATGTGTCTGCTCGTTGACTCCCACCAGAGTCATGAGTTCTTTCACCTCTTTATCCACATTATCTCGGTCTCTGAGGCCTTATATCCTTACGTGTAAGGCTTGCACACGTCTCCTTTGCTCCTCTTCTAGTGTCAAGTTGATGAGGGGGTGGGGGTTATTTCCTTGCCTTTTCCTTTCTTGACAATCTCGATCCATTTTTCGGCCTTTTCTTCTTTTTGTTGGGTCTTTGTGATGACATCTACCCACGAGGTCGTCATTTCTTTTTGTTGCTCCTCACCTTCTTTGATGGCTCGCACTTGTTCCTTAATCGTGTGAAGCGAAGAAGAAGGTCTTTTTTCCTCCCTCCCTCTCTCTCTCTCTCTCTCTCTCTCTCTCTCTCTCTCTCTCTCTCTCTCTCTCTCTCTCTCTGTAAGATGCAAAAAGAGAGGGAGAGGGGCACAGAAGTGAAGTGAAGAAGAAGGTCTTTTTTCCTCCCTCTCTCTCCTCTCTACGCGTGCAAGCTCTCTCTCTCTCTCTCTCTCTCTCTCTCTCTCTCTGTGTGTGTGTAAGATGCAGCGGAAGTGAATGTTGAACTTTGCTCAAGATGAGTGCTTCGAACTGTGCTCAAGGTTCCTTTTACTTATGGAAGGGAGAGCCTTCCGTTCCTTTAGCGAGAGAGTGCAATGGACACAAACAAAGTGAATAGACACTGTGAATGAAGGTGCATGAGTCTGAGAGATAGAGAGAGAATACGACATCAGAGATGTTGTCAAACCCTCCTCCGAAGGCCCCACTCGATGGCGAGAGTGGTCTACTATTGATTGCACAAATCTCTACAATGCTTTGGACTTGCCGGCGATGTCGACGACGATGAGGACGACTATGAGACGGGCTGAAATCTGAAAACTCCAAGGGTTGAAATCTGCAAATCTTTATCTGCTGAATTCTGACTCTATGTCGGTGACAACGGCAATGAGAACGATGCAACGACGACGCGCTGAAAACGCAGATGCTGAAATCTGCGTTTTCCGGGCTGAAACTGTAAACCTTGCGGAAATTGACCGTGCGGCGACGAATTGCTGCGGGAAGGTGAGATCTGCGAGGTTTGGGGGTTCTTCTGCGAGTGCTAAAGGCTGAAAACTGAAAACGCTTGTGGTTCTTGATGTTCCGTCGCGATGATCTGCAAAAACGCAGAGGTTGGGCTGCAAACCAAAAATGCTAGGGCTGAAATTTGTCTTGCCATCGCCGGTGGTTTTGCAAATGCAAAATGCTAGGCTGATCTACGGTGTCTTGACGACGCCGGGGCTGATCTGCTGTGCATAAATCGCCAAGGCTGATCTGATGCAAAAACGATAGGTCTTCTGTGGAGAAAACGCCAGAGTAGTCGCGGGGGTTGGTCTTGCTAGGAAGTTGCGTGTTGCGCAAGGTGCTCCTTCTTTTTCTTTTGCTAGAAAGTGCTAGCTTTAGTTTGTTTATGTACAAACTTAGCAAAATTGCCCTACCTACTTTCCAACAAAAGTCACTTAAAAATAATAAGTGAAAAATGTCAAAAATAGGAAAAAGAGGCCTATGCACTGTAAAAATGCTATTGATGGGATTTGATTGGAATCTGATGGTCATGCTGTGTGCAACCAGAGGATATGCATCTAATCTAAGTGTCTGGACATGCACGGTCTGCGAACAGACTCACAAAAGTGCCAGATCACTTCCTATTCTAGACTGACTTGACTGAAGTGAACCCTGATCATGCTATAGCTTGTCCACGGACACATAGGGTTGGATGTGTCACGTGACATCCCCTCCTTTTCAAAGTGAGGTACTGGTACGCTCTATGGTTGCCACTCTTTCTTCGTAGTCACGATCTATGGCTGCCCTTCTTTCTGCGAACTCCTTGTCCATCATCCTCATGTCGAAAGCCTCCATAGGAGTTAGGGCAATCCTTGTCGTAGATGGGGAAGGGTCGGAAAAACCTCTTGGTGGGGAAAACTCTTCTTCGCCATTCCCATGCTCACCACCTCCAAGCGAAGTATCCATTCCGCTTCGAGTGATGACAATCCACTGAAGTCTTGGGTTCTTGTGGTCTTGGGTTCTTAAGTTCACAAGGAACTTGGGGTTCTTGTGGGTCTTGGTTCTTGAGTTCTTGAGGTTCTTCTTTCGCTTGCAATCTGTGTTAGAGAAGGATCTTCTCTTCACCCGAGTTCCGCTCTTTTCCGCGGGCGCACCCCTTGGCGCCCTTGCGCTCACACCAAGGTTGCTTTTTCCCACCTCACGTCGATTGGCCGGCCGCTAGGTGCATGGTCCGCTCTCAATGAGTGAAAAGAGGCACAAGGGGAGGCTGGACAAGCCCTTCTTTCCTGGGATTCCTGTCACTCTTCAAAAACACGATTAGGAATCGACACGCCCAAGTGAACTTGGGTTCGTGCGACCACAACAAGCAAAAAAAATTCTGTGCTTCTTGTAGTTCTTTCCTTTAGTGATACAGAACGCTGCCAAAGCTTTGATACCAATGTAAGATGCAGCGGAAGTGAATGTTGAACTTTGCTCAAGATGAGTGCTCCGAACTGTGCTCAAGGTTCCTTTTACTTACGGAAGGAGAGGCTTCCGTTCCTTTAATGAGAGAGTGCAATGGACACAAACAAAGTGAATAGACACTGTGAATGAAGGTGCATGAGTCTGAGAGATAGAGAGAGAATACGACACTAGGGATGTTGTCAAACCCTACTCCGAAGGCCCCACTCTTGATGGCGAGAGTGGTCTACTATTGATTGCACAAATCTCTACAATGCTTTGGACTTGCCGACAATGTCGACGACGATGAGACTGGCTGAAATTTGAAAACTCTTAAGGGCTGAAATCTGCAAATCTTTATTTGCTGAATTTTGACTCTATGTCAATGACGACGGCGATGACAACGATGCAACGACGACGCACTGAAAACGCAGATGCTGAAATCTGCGTTTTCCGGGCTGAAACTGTAAACTTTGCGAAACTGACCGTGTGGCGAGGAACTGTTGCAGGAAGGTGAGATCTGCGAGGTTCGGGGGTTCTTCTGCGAGTGCTAAAGGCTGAAAACTGAAAACGCTGGTGGTTCTTGATGTTACGTCGCGATGATCTGCAAAAACACTGAGGTTGGGCTGCAAACCAAAAACGCTAGGGCTGAAATTTGTCCTGCTGTTGCCGGTGGTTCTGCAAATACAAAATGCTAGGCTGATCTGTTGTGTCTTGACGACACCGGGGCTGATCTGTTGTGCACAAATCGCCAAGGCTGATCTGATGCAAAAACGCTAGGTCTTTTGTGGAGAAAACGCCAGAGTAGTCGCGGGGGTTGGTCTTGCTGAGAAGTTGCCTGTTGAGCAAGGTGCTCCTGCTGCCTCTTCTGCCAGAAAGTGCTAGCTCTAGTTTGTTTATATCATAGTCACAAGGGACGCATTCCGGGACGGGGGAACGGGGGACGGAGGACGGGGCTGAAATGGATTTTTAGTGTAAAAAAGAGAGCGGGACGGCAAGTGGGGACGGAAAAGTGGGGACGGGAAGCCCGAAAAAGGGTGTCCCCTGTTACTATGGTTTATATACAAACTTAGCAAAATTGCCCTACCTACTTTCCAACAAAAGTCACTTAAAAATAATAAGTGAAAAATGTCAAAAATAGGGAAAATAGGTCTATGCACTGTAAAAATGCTATTGATGGGATCTGATTGGAATTTGATGGTCATGCTGTGTGCAACCAGAGGATATGCATCTAATCTAAGTGTCTGGACATGCACGGTCTGCGAACAGACTCACAAAGGTGCCAGATCAGTTCCTATTCTAGACTGACTTGACTGAACTGAACCTTGATCATCCTGTAGCTTGTCCACGGACACATAGGGTTGGATGTGTCATGTGACACTCTCTTTCTTTACGCTCGCAGGTATTTTATTCCCTCTCTCTCTACGCGTGCAAGCTCTCTCTCTCTCTAGGCTCGCAGGTTCTCTCTTTCTCTCTCTCTCTCTCTCTCTCTCTCTCTTACATGGCTATTCTCTCTCTATGCCTGAACTCCCCTCTTCTCTCTCTACACCTAAATCTCTCTCTCCCTACGCTAGAAAATTGAAATTACTCTCCACGTTGGAACCACCTTCTCTCTCTATGCTGGGAAAAGAACCGAAGTGCCCATTCTCTCTCTACGTGGGAGGTCAGGGGTACGGGAACGAGGCTGCGCGTGCGGGAGCAACGGGAAAAGAGGTGGGCAGGCAGCCCGGGGGGGGGGAGGGGTGTGCAGAGCCCGCGCGAGCACGAGAAGGGGCGGGTGCAGAGCATCAGCGAGTAGGGGGAGGGGGTATGCAGGGCAGTCGCGAGCAGGGGGGCAGAGAGAGAGAGAGAGAGAGAGAGAGAGAGAGAGAGAGAGAGAGAGAGAGGCAGGTGGGTGCAGAGTAGGGGTAGGGGTGGGTGCAGAGCAGCAACAAGCAGGGGTGGTGGGTGCAGAGTAGGGGTAGGGGCAGGGGCGGGTGCAGAGTGCGCGCGCGAGAGAGAGAGAGAGAGAGAGAGAGAGAGAGAGAGAGAGAGAGAGAGAGAGAGAGAGAGAGAGAGAGAGAGAGAGGACGTTCATCAGTTTTGTCCACTGCATGGGGTCCCATTAATGGTCCAATCCCTTGGGCCATGCCATGCCAACTTGTGATAGTTTGATTGGTCATGATGGGACTTGTGTGCATATTTGATCGTGGATACTATTTCAACAAATTGTATGTTCATAATACTCGAAGCTCGAGAAGGCCAAGCAAGAAACTGCGTCAAGGGCTCGCCTAAAAAAATGCTTTTAACGGGAGAAAAAATGGGCACACGTAGAACTCTCCAAGTTTCTAGGTTAAAATTTGAAGCATTTGTGGGACTTACACTAAAACTTGTAAAGTTTCACCTGTTTTCTTCAAGGCAAGCTTGAAAGCTGGCAAGGATTTTGCAATTTAGCTGGTTAAAAATACATTAATTCTTGGGGTTTTACAAACACTAATTTCCACTTGGTGATACAAAAACATGAGAATTGAAGCAACAAGAGCCACTTAAACTCTAGAAACAAATTTTACTTCTACTAGAACTTTTGCAATCACACCATGTAAACACTCAAGCAGCTTGCTCCACAAGAACTTAAGGTAAGAATGCCCATAATTTTTCCATTTGTTAGGCTTATTGTGGCTATGTCTAGATTGCATTGCAAATCTAGTGCAACTTAACACTAGTTTTGTGATTGGAAATCCAAGTGTCGTGAGACACTTATGTCGGGCATTTACCAACCAAAATTTGAACTAATTTTACAAAGCTATAAATAAAAATCTGAGGTGGTGTTCATTTCGTAGTCAGGTTATGACATGAAAATGGAGGATTTTTTTCCCTGTCAAAATGAATACTAGCTTAATTCATGAAAAATTTTAAGTTGAGCATTTCAACTAATTTTTAGTTGTCTTCTCAAAAAATTCATGAAAGGCGTATACCCTTTTT
Organism: Adiantum capillus-veneris; assembly: GCF_014529385.1. Lineage (NCBI taxonomy): Eukaryota > Viridiplantae > Streptophyta > Polypodiopsida > Polypodiales > Pteridaceae > Adiantum > Adiantum capillus-veneris. The sequence goes on along the minus strand of NC_140956.1, from coordinate 114,990,416 downwards.
AAAAAATTGTATTTCTCATGTTTATAAATCCTTTCTATTAGCTAATGACGTTTAAAAAGGAAGAAGTACCCAGAAAAGCTATTTTTTATGCATACCATAAGTAATAAGCAAAAATTGAAATTGAAAATTTTGGTCTTTTGAAGCTCATATCAAAGAGTTGAGATGTTTTTTAAGTGTAAAGCTAGGTGTTGGAACAAGGGTTGCAAAGAAACGCACACAGCTTGGAGAAGACGAAGGAAGCTCAAGGGACACAATAAAGAGTGTATTACTTTGTGTGGAATGGAAAGCCAGATAGCCCTAGAGTGATGGGCGTATATACAATGCATGGGGGAAAAAAACCTCCTAAAGAGGGAAAAAATGCCCTGGCGGTCCTAGTGTGTTCACACACATCACTACCACATGTATATGGTAACAAATCCCCCCTGGAGTGATGCGGTGAACGAGAGCTGGCACATGAGTAAAGGGAAGTGCCATGCCCTGAGGACATGATCTTGTCCACAAAGGGGAGCAAGCCCAAATCTTTGCGGAAAGCTTCGAGCTTCTCACGAGACAATGCCTTTGTGAAAAGATCTGCAAGGTTGTTCTGTGTCGGCACATAAGCCAAGCTGATCTCTCCTGTTGAGAGCCTCTCATTGACATAGTGGTAATGCACCTCAATGTGCTTTGCAAGCATGAAAAACTGGGTTTCTCGCAATTGCCAATGCGCTCTGACTGTCAGTGTAGATAGTGTTGGCAGTGTCCTGTCCAACACCAAAATCAGCCATAAGGCGTCTGAGCCATACTCACTCAACCGTAGCTGTGAAGACTACCCTGTACTCAGCTTGCTTCTTGCTCAACCATGATAAAGATGAACTGCCAAGCATGAAACAAAAACCACTCGTGGACACTCGCGTGTCAAAACAACCAGCCCAATCTGAGTCCGAAAAAGCATGTAAGTCTGGCGGCAATGATCCCCCCTTGGGATAAAACAAGCCAAGATGTAAAGTGCCACTAAGGTAGCAAAAAATCCTCTAGACCGCCTGCCAATGCTTAGACCTTGGGCTATGCATAAATCTGCAAATTGAATATCCGGCCTCGTGTTGCATACATAAATGAGGCAGCCAACAGCAGTTTGGTAAAGAGTGCCATCAGTAGGATCGCCAGCATCATGTAGACTCAACTTCAAACCTGTTTCCATGGGAGTGGCAATAGGTTTGCAATCCTCAAGTCCAAACTTACATAGCAATGTCTCTATGTAACTTTTCTGACACAAGGCAATACCACCATCACACTGCTTAAACTGTATACCCAAGTAATGATGCAACAGCCCGAAATCTTTCATCTTGAAAGTAGCATTCAAATCAGTCTTAAATTCAGCAATATGTATCTCATTTGGTCGAGTGATCAGAAAATCATTGACATAAAGAACCACAATGAGAAGTACATCACCCTCATGCTTCACATAAAATGTGCTTTCTGTTGGACTGTTACGAAAGCCTCGTTTGACCAAATGAGTGTCAGCTTTCTCATACCAAGCACGAGGAGATTGCTTCAACCCATACAAAGCTTTCTTACATCTGCACACTTCGTCCTCTTGTCCTTTTATGACAAAACCGCGAGGCTGCGTTACATAAACTTCCTCAAATATGTCACCATTCAAGAAAGTGGTAACAATGTCTGATTGATGTACATCCCAACCAAAATGAGTTGCCAATGCACATAGAAAACGCACAGTAGTCATACGACAAGTGGGAACAAAAGTCTCTTCATAATCTATGCCTTTTTGTTGTGCATAACCCTTTGCAACAAGTCGAGCCTTATGGCGATCGATCTCACCATCCGGCTTGCGTTTCAACTCGTAAACCCACTTCGTACCAATGGCCTTTTTACCAGGAGGCAAATCATATAAAGTCCATCTGTCATTTTCTTTAAGGGCATCATATTCTGATTGCATGGCAGCCATCCAATTTTCTGAATTTTGTGCTTCATCAAAAGACAGAGGCTCCTCAACATCATGTAAGCTAGACACAACCAGAGTATAACAATCTGATGCATAAGATGCATGGCGAGAGCCTGAACGAGTACGAGTAGACAAAGGTGCATCCAATTTACTGTCACGCAATGTATGCACCAGCCATTTTGGCATACCTCTAGCCTGTTCATTTTCATCTCTTTCCTCATCAAGTACATCTGCATCAGTAATAGGCTGATCTCTAACATTTTCTGAAACCCCCATAGGTTGTACATTTGCCTCATTGGAATTTACATTCGTATTTCCACCACTGAAAAGAGGCAACAAAGTGTCATAAATGTCCTGTGAGCTTACATTACTGTCTCTAGTACATGACAGCAAGGGCTGAACAAAATCTTCCACAAACACTACATCTCGTGAAACCAGAATATGCTTTGTTTGCGGATGATACAACCGGTAACCTTTGCTTTCAACACTATAACCAACAAAAATACATTTGACAGCCTTATCATCCAATTTTTTGCGCTGTGTTTGTGGCACCAAAGCATATGCAAAACAACCAAAAACTCGCATGTGCTCAATAGAAGGCTTTCTATCATGCCATGCTTGATGTGGAGTAATAGACTGCAAAGCTTTCGTAGGACACCTGTTTAGTACATAAGTGGCACACATGATGGCCTCAAGCCAAAAAGAATGCTGGAAAGCTTGACTTTTGACTATACATCGTGCCATTTCCGTAAGTGGCATGTTTCCTCTCAGCAACACCATTTTGGTGAGGTGTATAAGGCACTGTACATTGGTATTTTATCCCACGACTAGCCAGAAATGCATTAAATTCATGAGACATATACTCCCCCTCTCGATCAGAACGGAGGATGCCCATAGTACATTTCGAGACATTTTCAACCATAGGCAGAAATTGTTTGAAGCACATAGAAACTTCGGACTTCGCTTTAAGCGGAAATACCCATGTATGCCTGGAGTAATCATCAATGAAAGTCATGAAGTAAAGGTAATTGCCCAAGGACGGAGTTTGCATGGGCCCACAAACATCACTATGTACAAGCTGCAACCTGCATGTGGTCGTAATTGAAGCATCCTTTGGAAACTTCGAACGTTGCATCTTATCCAAAATACAGCCTTCACATACATGTTTGACAGGTACTTCAAGAGGTGACAAGGAAGCAACCGTATCAGATTCTCGCAAACGGAGCAAACTGGTAAAATTTAGATGACCAAAACGTGCATGTCAAAGTTTTACATCTGAAATAGCCCTTGAATCAGCAATTGTATTTGCAAAATTTTGTGCATGCTTGTCATACAAAGTAAGCTTATACAGCCCATTGCACAAAAGCCCAGATGCAACAATTTCATCACCAAAACTGAGATCATGAACTGTACATCTGTCATCCACAAATTTGACTACAAGTCCAAGTCTAGCAAGTGCAGATACAGACAAAAGATTCTTCTTGATCCGAGGTACATAAAGTGCAAGAACAAGTGTGAAAGAACTGCCATTTGCAACAGTAAGCACAATCTTTCCAACTCTGTGAACCGGATAAGAGGCATTGTTGGCACAAGTGACTGAATTCCCATGAGACACAGACTCGAGAGAGGTGAACAATTCGCGATGTGAGGTAATGTGCTTTGTAGCACCACTGTCGAAATACAACACATGTGAATCTAAAGCAACTGACATGCATGCATCATGGACAGCAGGATTGTAAGTACACTTTGCGCTAAAAGCCCATTCTGCATCAACATCAACATCATAGTCTCCTTTCATAGAAGACTCAACAATGGCTGCATTGGTAGTGGAACCAGCATTTGCAATGGAACCACCCTCTTTCTTTTGAGCCTCTTTGGCCTTCAATTTAGGACACTGTTTGATCAAGTGATCATTAGCTTTAGAATAATGGCAACGCATCTTCTTTTTGCTCTTATCACCATAATTGCTAGACGAAGTGCTGCCAAGCAGAAGCATTGGGAACAAAAGTTTTGCCACTCGCAGGAGAACCATAGGAAGTGGCTGGATTGCTGTTACCACCCTTTCTTTGAGAAGCAATAAAAGCCTGTTCAACTGCACGATGTCGAGTCCTGTTTCTTTTGGAAAGTGACTCTTGCAACAACAATGTGCATAATGCATTAAACTTGACAACTTCAGGATTTCCTTGGGTCATAAGTCTCCAAGTACTAGCAAAAGTTTGGTAAGAATCTGGTTAAGGCATCAAGAATAGTCTGCACAAGGGAACTGTCTGAAATGACTTCACTTGCAAAAATAAGTTGCTCATTGTTATCCTTGACACCAGCAAGGAAAGTGTCCATATCATCTTGCTCATGCATAATCTTTGACTCCAGCTCTTTACGCAGCAAAGCAATTTTAGCCTCATTGCGACTTGCATACAAACCATCCAAATATCCAAAGCTTGTTTTGCAAATGTGAGGAATAATGGTGCGCTTCACAGACAACGCAATCAATGCATGAGCCTGCACATCCTTTACATCCCAACGAGATTGTTCTGTCGTAGGCAAAACAACTCTAATAGCAGTAATCCTTGCAACAAGACCTGCCACATCCTCAACATCGTCTGTATCCTTAGAATCAGGACGTACATCAATGCCCTGCACAATATTCCAGACGTCCTTTGACACAAGAACATGTTGCATCATGTAAGCCCACATAGGTTTAATTTTCCCCATCCAATCTGTCCTCAGCATCAAACATCTTGAACACATCTGTGTTGTTGTCAGCCATGGTAAATGCTGCACCTGATGTGAAAACTGCCCGAAAAGAGGAGAAACGAAGCGGGAACAATAGGTGCTATATACGACAAACCGTAGAAGACTGTAAGACACCTGATATGCTAAAAACGGCACTGACAAAAATTCTGCACAAAATGACGAAATAGCCTATGCAGTATCGCCTGTAGTGGAAACGGAGGCCGAAATGAGTCCGAATAAAAAATCTGAGCAGACTGAGCTTTGTAGAGTGAGAGGCCCAAGGGCCCTTTTATTCTTACAAGGGATGCCCAAAAGCAGAGCCCCAAAGCATTCAATTCAAAAGCACTTAACCCCAAAATCATCTGCTCTTCAAAAGCCCATGTAAAATCAGCAAAAATCTGCAGCCTGCCACGTTAGCACAACAACGCGTCTTGCGGAAATAAGTCATGCCACGTCATCATGTCAGCGTGATTTACAAAAATCAGCGAGAGTTTGAGCTTTTGATATTTTTAGTGTTAGTCCCCCATGGCCAGTGCTCCATAAGTTCTTAAAGTCTTTCTTAGGCCTCTCGGCTCTTTCTGAGTTCGGTTCATCTTCTCTTGTCCTTTTGGACAATTCCCTTTCAGTTGGGCATGCCACGTCATCACTTTGTGACATTCCTCCATCTTAAAAGAATAGTAATCGCCCTCGATTACACCTGCAAAAATAGCCAAAAGACAAAAACTTTCTTCAGTAGACACCGACTCTATGTACTCAGGCACCAGACTCCACAAATTCGACACAAATACAAAGACATCAGTCACTGATCAATCACAATTCTGTCGAGGTTCTCATATACAGATCATGATCATTGTAACCATTTAGCAATCACATCTAGACCGCACTGATCTCTGACGGATGTCTTGATCTACTAAATCTTGTTAATATCAGGTTCTTATCTTTTCTTCACATTTCAATCAAGCCAATCTTGCCCATGACCATCTCCACAAGACAGTACATCCACATAGCATGCAGTTCATAAATCATCACACTTAGTTCACACTAAACACCGTGTTTCAATCATTCAACCATTTAATCTACCCATCTCATTCCATCCAGAGCTCTTGATGCACATAGTAATTGTGCAGTCATGTCATCCTTCGGGAACTCTTGATGCACTTACACCAGTATCTAATCATCTCATCTAGATAGAAATCTTGATGTACTAGAGTCTTATTCAATTCACGTTCACTTAGGCATCGCATCTAGATCTCACCGATCTCTTACAGATGTCTATATGCACTAAGCTCAAATCACATTCTTTCCTCATTCACTTACTAGATCTCACCGATCTCTTACAGATGTCTATATGCACTAAGCTCAAATCACATTCTTTCCTCATTCACTTATGCATCACATCCAGATCTCACTCATCTCTAATAGATGTCGGGATGCACTAAGTTCAATTCATTCATCAGACAAAATGCTGCAGACATTTCATCTTTCTCTACATGTCTCAAACAATACACACATGAAAGAGCGCATGTTCTTTAGTTCAATCAGAGAAATTTCCAATTCAGTGCACACATTTTCATAAAGTCATTTCGCAAAATTCTGTCAGCCCATCAATATCCCTAAAATCTTAAAGAAATTAGTGACTTTATTCAATCTAGGCAATTTGTGAGTCGTGACAAAGGAGTGGAGTGGCTCCCCTCTTGTGCAGTCCTCACCGCACTAGATTCAATCTACTGATTCATTGGTAACTCTTGGCATAGACGCAACTAAAAATCCAAAAGTTTCAAGGTACAACTCACATATGAGGAAAATTTGCAAGGTTCTGTTCCTCCATCAAGTGTGCATCAAGACCCAAAAGGCGTCCTTGAGCAAATTTAGCTTACCTTTCTAGTCTTTTCTAGTACCCTAGGACCTGTTGGTAGCCCTACTGGCCTCCCCTCTCCGTTGGCACCTTCATCGGAATTCTCGGAATGCTCTGATGAACCATCAACTGATTTCCTTTCTTCTTCTTCTTCGGAACCCTCGGATGCACTATCATCTGATTCCATTCCCTCTCCGGAATCCTTTGATGAACTTGCATCTAGTTCCTTTGATTCTTTCTCTTCACTTGAAGACTCTTGCCCTGCTGAGGTGGACACTGGCCTGTCCCTGGGATAAGTCATACATACCAAAACCTTGTTTCGCATACCCCATTAACCTCTGAACGGAGTCAGACTTCTTTTCTAGAAAGAAGGTTTGTATCTTTGTTGGTAATCCATAGCAAAACCGCTCAATTTGGTTCTTCAAAGTGATCCTCTTAAACTAGGACATGGGCAAATACGTATCCCAAAACCTTTGACAATAGTCGTCCAAGGTATCTTCTTCGGTCATCCTCAGATGGTTCCATGCTGTGATGACATCGTATTCATATTCTTTTCTCAACCATGCAGAGTTGAAAATTCTCTTGAATTTTACCCAATTCGTTGGTGCTTCCATCCGTAACAATGCCGCCCTTCTTTAATTTTACCCAATTCGTTGGTGCTTCCCTGCATAACAACAGAGTAGACCACCATGTCTATGAATTTTCTTTCAAGTAAGATGCCGCCCTTCGTACCTTGGAGTGTTCTGAAAAACGATCCCTTGAGAAGGCGATATCAAAATGCTGTACAAACTCAAGGGCTTGATGGATGTCTTCATAGCCTGAAAACGTGTCAAACTTGACTGCTTGACGCCCTTCCTTGAACTCCTTGGTTTTCTTGTTCTTTTTCTTTCTGTTAGAAGAGGACGAAATCCTATCCTCTGATATGCTAGATGGCCTCCCATCCGTATAGTCTGCCTCAAGAATCTGCTTTTTTCTTGCTTTCTCTCTGTTTCTTCTGCTTTTTCTTATCCTCTCTAGCACTAGAGGACGACGAATTGTCGGAACTCTCTGAAAATGGAAAGAAAATATGAGTCATTCTCGAAGGGAACACGCTTCTTGGATCTGTGAACCACCTCGAAAGCCGACCTCCGGCCTAAATAACCAAGGAAATTTGCTGACTTCCTCTTCTACCGAGAGTGCTTCTTGTTCTTCATCAGTTTGTTGACTCGTCGCTCTACAGCTTCGTCAACATCTTTTTGCGAGTACAGCTTCTGGTTGCTTGCACCCGTCTTTTCTTTCTGTTTCATTTCTTGCATTCTTTATGGCTTATGCCCCTTAAGACAGAGCGATGAAGACAGGAGCGCGCCCGATGCGTGATGTATGAAAGGTGGGAGTGGCTAGTAAGCTTGAGGCAGGGACACAAAGATTCTTTATCAAAATCTTTATACACTCTCTTCCTCTGTCAAGATTGCCTTTGATTTCTTCTGTTCCCTCACCGGGAACTTTTTGTTCTTCAAAATATGTCAAGACTCTCCGCGAGAACCCCTTGTGTGCTGCAGAAAGGATCGGATTCTCCGTAGAAGAAGAATCCTCTGAGCTCTGATACCACTGTCACAGGCTTGGACACTCCAAGCCAGAAATCAATAGCAACACACGAACAAATTTTCAAACAACTAGACAAAACTATAACAGAGAGAGGGAGAGAAAAGAAGAGTCGACACGGCACGGCAAAGTTCCGCACCTAGATGCAGTGGCCCCTAAGACTGGCGTCCCTCTCGGTATTTCTTTATTATCCAGTCGTCAATGTACAACTCCTGAGGGCTCTCTTCTCTCAATCTCTGCGTCCAGATGCTCTGCAGAGTGAAAGGCCCAAGGGTCCTTTTATTCTTACAAGGCATGCCCAAAAGCAAAGCCCAAAAGCATTCAGTTCAAAAGCACTCAACCCCAAAATCATCTGCTCTTCACCAGCTCACGTAAAATCAGCAAAAAGCTGCCAGCACAAAATACGGAATTCCGTACAGCCTGCCACATCAGCACAACAGCATGTTTTGCGGGAATCCGTATAGTCATGCCACCTTATCATGTCAGCGTGATTTATGGAAATCAGCCAGAGTTTGAGCTTTCGATATATTTGGGTTAGGCCCCACGGCCGGTGCTCCATAAGTTCTAAGTCTTTTGTAGGCCTCTCGGCCAATCTTTTTGAGTTATGTTCATCTTCTCTCGTCTTTTTGGCCAGTTCCCTTTTAGTTGGACATATACCACGTCATCACTTTGTGACAATCGCAGGGATAGATGCAATGGATATGCTGGCAGTGATGACGATGATGAACGTAGAGGCCGGAGCAAGAGGGATGATAGAACCCCTAATCTTCAAAAGGGTAACTAGAGCTCTTCAATATATACCGAGGTAGGGTTTATGGATCGTGGCTGCTCCGTATAGATTGCGGGCTTCATGATCGAAAGGAAAGGATTGTGCATGTGTCGCAAATTTCCACACGTACTTGCTAATGCAAAAGATGTTGTGAAGAGAGATCAAGAGGTATGGGTTAAGGTTGTGTCCATGATTGGGAACGACTAGCCTTTCCATGAGGGATGTGGACCAAAAGACAGGGCAAGATCTTCTATCAGTGAAAAGAAGATTTTTCGATGAGCAATTTAATCCCAGCCTTCAACAGATTGCAAAGGGATTTCTGGGATTATCATCACAGAGGAGGATGAAAATGGCTCTTCTAGACGACCACTAAAGAGAACTAGTTAACCTGAGAAATGGGAAGCTAAGCAGCTAATAGCATGGGTCTTGGATGTGAGAGATTACCCCAATTATGATGTTGATGGATTTGGACTCGTGTCAAGATGAAGAAAGCCAAAGAGAAACTTGAATTGAGCTCATTGATGATGAACCAGCCTTCTTTAGAGGCAAACAAGGTACTCCATGGATGTGTCACCTATCATACGAAATCCAGATGGTTCACTTCAGATAGCTACAATGAGACAATCTGCTTTAGCAAAGTGGCAAGAGCAGCAGCAAAGGACCATGCTTGATTCTATCCCAAAGGATCTGAATCGTCCAAGGACGCTCCTACGCTAGAAACAGAAGTGCTGCATCTCGCTGAGGAACTTCGTGGTGAATCTCTGCGTATGAAACGCTGGAGTGGAAGAAGGATGCATTTGGTAAGGCACCCACATTTGGTCAACGGTGAAAGCTACCAATACAGGAGCGAAGACAAAGTCTTCCCATTTCCAAGCTGAAAATGAGCTAGTTAGAGCAGTCCAGGAGAACGGGGGTTTCTAATCACCGAGCAAAAAGAATCGAGCGAAGACAAATCCGAGCAAATTGATACAATAGCAACAATGGTGAAAGAAAATAATTATGCCATGCACATTACTTACACTACCACAAATCTGACACTCAATCGACATAAAATGAGATTTTAGAACCATTATGAAAATTGAATTCACGAGACACAAGCAATCTCTTCATACTCGAAACATACATAAATCAATTCCATGTTGCATACCTCCTCTCAAAAATTTGGCACTAGATTTTGCAAAAAATTCAACACAACCTCCTAAGCCACGATGCTATCCGGGAACATCCTAAAGCTTGAAAAAACTCCACTTTTGTAAGCAAGCAGAAACAAGCCCACTTTCTGTCTGCTCTCAACTTCATAGTGAAACACCCTTGAGCTGCCCTCCCTTTCCTCTTGCTAGCTCGGCACTGGGTGGATGGTGGAGGAAATGAGAGCAACAAGTTGTGGATGTACCTGCTATAACTACATCGATGTCGTATGCATTGGTGATGATGACTTAATGTGCCCAATGCATGATGAGATTAAGTATATACCCAACTGCTTCATGGCCATCTCAACAAGATTCTTGAGGTACGATTTTTCTATTACTTTTTACCATACTTGACTAACAGTTAATCCATGTTAAGTTTTGCTAAGAACACAAACAAAGGGCCCATTCTGTGAGGCTCACGTGAAATAAATAAATGTTTATTAGTTGCTGCTTTGCTTGGTTGTGAAAAACGTTGATTCCTAAAGTCTCCTTTACTCAAACAGATTTGCAGACAGCGACATTCTGTAATTTGGCCTTGTATGGATGGACAAGACCATGAAAGGGGTTGACTGGACAACTCTAGCCTACAAAATCAGAAAAATCAACCAAGGAAGCATAGAAGGTTGTCATTTCCTTTCAAAATGGTTGCATCACAATGAGAGTGGTCCTTTGGAAGTTAATACCCCTGCTGAAGAAAACTGGATATCTGTGCCTGAGAGAGAAATTGAAAGAGTCGTAGTTATAGTGGAAAATCTAAGTAAAACGAAGTTATTTTAAAGAATTTAGAAGTTGCTTATACAAGCAAGTTAAATTGATTGAGAGGCTAACATGTCTAGCTATCATAGATTCGCCTAACCTCTTGGGAACCGATTGTTGTCTTCTAGATTTGTGACATAGTTGCTGACATGCATGAGGTCTTAGACAAAATTTTAAGGGAGGAGTCCAAGACAAAAGCGAAGCGGCAAGGTATTTTGAGAAGATGCAGTAAAAGAGTTGTGGAAAGCTCCAATTTACTAATCACCAAAAGTTCAAGTCAAGACTGCTTGTCTCGCTTAAGTTCCTTAACAGCTTGTACAACATTGGCTTCTAAGCTGCCTCTTTTCCCAGCCCACGATAAAATAAAGCTTGAAGAGGTGCTTTGCATGGACCACCAAAACGCTACTTTATCTAATCGTTTTGCTTTTGGAACCACTTTCCTTGAGGACCATTGCTTGCCTAACGAGTCTATCGTGAACAGTATAAACAGTAACGATAGGACCTAGAGCCAAATGCAAGTTCTTATGCAGAGGAAAGGCCCAAGTGCTCTCACTGTTGAAACAACCAAGGTCATGGCACATCTAGAGCATCATTTAATCCCAGGATATCCGAGCCTTGTCCTGGCAGGCTTTCGAAGCTGTACATTGCCATTATGTGAGCACAGCTAGTCATATACACGTTCTGACATTCCACCGGGAAGCGAAGTCAAAGGATTGCACGGCAGCGGCAGGATTGCAGGGTAGGCCGTTGATTTTGAGGGTGAGCTGGAGCTGCTGCAGCTCGTCAGGGTTGAGGGCCACGAAGAAGTCTTGCAAGGGGTCCTCGTCAGCAGCACGAACAGTTGGAGTTAGGACTGTCGTCTCTGCCCACAATCCAATTCCTTCAATCTGTCGCCGTACAATCGTCCGCCCTCAAACATCTTAACATTCTCTTCCTCAGCCTGTGGCGCCACATGCTCTAGTAGCTCCTTGGTTTGCTGCTGCAACCAGTCCGTGCGGCGTGGACTGGTTGCAGCGGCAGACCAGTGGGGGTGGAGTCATTTTTAAAAAAAAAATTGTCAAAATGAATAGGTGGGCACTTAAGTGGAATCTGCAAGGCGTTTGTCTCACTCGCACCTTTGATTGCTGTGTTTTGCCCATTTATTGCTTCTTGCCCATAGAATAAGGCCCACGCAATCCCCTGCTTCCATGCTTATCTCTGTGTGTGTGTGTGTGTGTGTGTCTAAAGGCGAGCAGGTGGTGTGGTAGGGAGAGAGGAAAAGCATCACCAGAAAGAGGGTTGGGGGGAGCGCGTTGACAAGAGAGAACGGGGAGGGGAAGGGGGAGGGCGAGCATGGCAAGAGGGGGAATGCCTAGGTGGTGCAAGGGGAAATCAATTTTTGAAGGCTTCTGTGAATAAATTGTTTTTATTTAATGAAGAGCATGTAGTAGGTGGGTCAAGTTTTGAAAGTGCGTGGGATTAATAGGAATCTAGGGCAGATGCCTCATGGGGCGAAGGACGAAAAGGTAGGCAAGCATGGGCCGTCGCATCGTGCAAGGCAGAAATGCAATCTAGAGACAATAGCTATCAGGCAAGGACGTAGAGTAGCAGTGTTCGAGAAAAATGTGTCTCTTCTTAATATGGTGCCGTTTTCAATTTCAAAAATGCCGGTTGAGAGCAAGGGGAAAAGGAGAAATTCCACCTCAAAATAGAGAAAAATAGTGTAAAAACCTGAAAAATAAATCTAATTTTTGAAAATTTCCTCTTGTGCTGAATTCAAGAAAAGGAATTCTATAAGTTTGGAAAAATACTTTTTCTCAAACAATGCAAGGTAGGGAGTTTAATAGAGGGGAGCTCACAAGAAAAATAGCAACGACGAGGACAATGAATTGTACTATGATGATGGCATCATGAGATCAATGCTCTGGGCTGCTCGAGGAGTTTTCTTTCCATGGCTATGAGGTTGCAAAGGTATCTTCCAAGATTTCAGAAATTGAGAGTGTAGAAATGCCTATTAGGATATATTGTCTTTAAGATATGCAGTGTCGCCACGTGTTATGAATTTGGCCAGATCACTTCAGTTTTCAAGCTGAAGAAATCATATAACTTAAACTTCTTTAATCCAGCTTGTCCGACAAGGAAAGCTCTTGAATGCTAGGTACTCTTGACTACTAATTGATTACGTTTTTCTCATTAATGCTTAGGCGGTACAAAGCTAGAAAAACACATTTTCCTTGATAGGGCAAACTTGAAATTCTCCCAGTTTTTCTCTTAAAATTTGAAGCTTTTGCCGATAATTACACTAAATGTGTGTAAATTTCCCAGTTTATTTCTGGTTTTGAAAAATTGGGTATAGTCTTGAGAATTAGGAGAGCCTCAAAGAAAATGAAGATGGTTTGGGGCTCATCATCCTCTATGTAGTGATCAAGTGAGCTCTAAGTCAATCACAAAGGACTTTGATGACAATGATCTTCATGGTGATGAGAGCGAGAGCACAGACATTGGCTTGGGGCCATGGAATGAAGTAGATGCTCACATAGCTAGGCAAGAGACAACCTTGAATTGGCTCCAAGTTCGATTCCATGGGATTAGTCATCATGGGATTTGAGTTTGGTTGTGGGATTAGTTTTCAATAACGGAAAACCCTCTTGTACTAAGGCAATCCGCTCTTAGTAATAAAGAATGCATTAAGGGACTTGCTCGATTATTTTGTTGCTCGAAAATGCTTGCTCACCAATTTGTATAACCCAGGAGAACCATTTTGATTGGAGAAACTGGTTCTGGGAAAACAGCACAGGTTACACAACATCTAGCAGAAACAGGGTACACAACAAAGGAAAGATTGGCTGCACAGAACTTCAAAGAGTGGTCCCAATGTCCGTAGCCAAGAGGGTCGTTGAATAATTTGGTTGCAGGCTTGGTAAAGAGGTTGGTTATGCGATTAGGTTTGAGGATCTAAGACTGTAATCAAGTATATGACAGATGAAATGCTTCTGAGAGAAGTGCTTGTAGCTTGTGAATAGCCAGCTCTGTTATCGTGCTTGACGAAGCATATGAAAGGACAATACACAATGATGTCCCCTTTGGGCTGCTAAAGGACCTACTAAGGCGGCGTTAAGATTTTGCCTCTTATAGTCACCTCAGCTACACTCGATACTGAGAAGTTTTTTGGGTACTTTAGTGACTAACATTTTCACTATTCCAGGAAGATCGTTCCTGTGGAGATTCTGTATGCAAGCATTTAGAGAGTGACTATCTAGATGCTGCACTTACTACTGTTAAGCAGATCCATTTGATTGAGCCAGAAGGTGATATCCCTCTCTTTTAAACAGCACGAAGAAATTGATACAGTGTGCCAGAACTTGTATGAGAGAATGAAGGGGTTGGGTCCCAACACACAACCAGGAACAAGGAAATTGGTGGTTGCAACCAACATTGCAGAACCGTCGTCAACCATTGATGGAATCTACTATTTAGTAAATTGGGGTTTCGCTAAGCAGATTGTCTCTAAACCCAAGCTTGGGTTAGATTCACGTGTCATCACGCCCATTTCTCAAGCTTCTGGAAAGCAAAGAGCAGGGCAAGCAGGCAGAACGTGACCAGAAAAGTGCCATGCTTGTACACGGAGAGTGCTTACAGGAATGAAATCTTACCAACAACTGCACCTAAATTTCAGAGAAAAAATTTGGGCAAAACAACTTTGCAAATGAAGGCTAGGGGCATTGATGATTTGTTGACCTTCCATTTTAATGGATCCAACCCCTCCACAAGCTCTAATATCAACCATGGAGTTAGGAGCCCTGAATGAAGAGGGGCTTTTGACAAAGTTGGGAATGAAGATGGTTGAGTTTCCTTTCGAACCTCCTTTACCAAAAATGCTACTCGCTAGCGTGGACCTTGGCTGCAGTGATGAGATTTTAACCATTATTGCCATATTAGCTGTGCAGAACATTTTCAATCAAGTGCCATTACACACTGCCCGTGATGAACCTACTTCATTGATTAGCAACTAAAGAGTGGACACTAGCACAAGACAAGAAGCATTACATGATAGAAATCTGCAATATGCATATCACTTCAGAATCCGTATGCAACCTTGAGGCTGACCACAAAAGAGCAAAGTTTTTCCTGCTAGAGGGGGACCATTTGGCCCTAGCTGTTTACGAGGCATAGAAAGCTCAGAATCTCCATGGAAATGTCACTCTTTCTGTGTCTCTTGCTGTTGCTCTCTATCGTGCTGCGTGAACGTTTCAGTGCTGCCATGATTCCAATTTCTGAAGTCAAGAACAACTCTCTGTTAGGCTGAGCATGTGTGTTCAAAAGTCGACAGAGAGCGAGGGGCTATCCTGATTCCTGGTCTTTGTGTGGTGTGCGCTGCCCCAAAATTAAATTGACTTTGGCCAGAATGCTTTTCAGTTCTTCCATTATTGAGGCGGGCTCCTCGTGCTTTGGAGCTGGTTCTGGGGAGGATAAAGGAGGTGTTAGAATGTGTGGTAGAAGATTTGACAAAGCTGGGTGAGGTGGATGCCTAGGGAGGTAGTGGAAGTGGGGATGGAGGGCTTGTAGTGAATAAGAAGGGTTGACGCTTTCTATAGTAGTATTGGACATGGCTCTTGAGGTGGTTGGAATGGTCTTTAGACTGCCTTGTATGTATCATACATGAGCAGCGTGAGAACCAACTAGCCTAGCAGGAAGAGAACCGCTCTGTACTGCTAGACAAGTCGACCTTACCCCAATCGACTTGCTAGTCTATTGGACTAGGCTCGACCTTGGTCTATGGACTAGGTTGGATCTACTAAGCCAAGGTCAACTTGTTGGACCATGGTAGTCTAGGCCTCTGTAGCAGGCTACAATGTCACTTTCACAAGACACACAATTAGTACAATTGGTCTGGTCTGGTTCACACTAGATGGACTCTCTGGGTTTGGGAAGTGACACGTGGCAGGGATAAGGACGGTGGTCAAGTGGACATCGTGGCGAGGTCACCACAGACTTAGATGGCTGACATTTATGAGCCGTTGGTGGCTCTTTATGGTTGTACATCTGAGTAGTAGCTGTTGGGTCATCATTATCATCTTCTTCAAATATGGTCCAACGTCGTTGTCTAGAGTAGAGAGTCTATACACATCACGTCTGCACCATCCCTGCACATCTGAGCCTCGACACCCCAATTGTACGAGTGAGTTCTGGGCTGGAGCTGAGTGTGCTGCCACACCGGAGTCTGGACTGGTTCCTTTGAGATAGTCGAGTCCATATGTTCTGGTTTGTTGCTGTGTCTCTGTGTTGATTTGTTGTTATCTATTGTTTCCTGTGTTTTCATTCGGTTTGAGTGAGATGTCACGCATATTGCACTGAGGAGCACCCACTGTAGAGAGCACGACACAGTATCCACGCTACAGGTGCTCTCATTTTTGGCACGCCCGGTGGGACCTCAACTGAAGTCTCACTCTTTGTTGAGGTACAAATCGAGGAGCTAGCTGGTTTTTACCTAGCCTCGCCTACTTCACCTTGCACAATGCAGCTTGCTGGTTTGGTCCAGTTTCACCCTAGACAACTTAGTCTAGCTGACCTAGTCTCTCGCCCTGCTGGTCTGGTCCTCTCTCGCCCTGGTCCAACCAGCTCTCGTCCTGGTCTAGTCCTTCCTCGTCCCTCGTCCAGCGAGGTGGTCTAGTCACTCGCCCTGGTCTAGTAGAGTCTAGACCGATGTTCAGCCAGTTAAAGTCTTCTTGCCCAAAGCTTGGTTGGGTTTGTGGTTACTGCATGACATATACAAGGCAGTCATTAGAGCGTCAAAGCGCACTACGGAGTCCTCTGAAGTACTACCACAGCAGGCGTCAACCCTTGGTACCTAGTAGAAGTCCACCAACCCCATCACCCATACCTCCACATACCGCATCATCCATTCCTCTATCTGGTTCTACATCTTCCAGGTCACCTTCCCAAGTAAAGCTCTCTCCCATTTTGTTACAGCAAGCTATTGAGCAACAGGCTCTTGAGCAAGAGGCCATGGAAGAGTTGACCAGTGTTTTGGCCAATTTAAACATCAAGTTTCCTACTTTCAAGGGACTCTCCTCAGAAGATGCAGTCGACCATGCAAGGAGGTTTGTATCTCTCTGTAGAGGTCGTGGTCTTAATAGAGAAGATGCTTATTTGGTGCTGTTTCCATCAACCTTGGATGGTTTAGCAGACAAGTGGTACAATTAGTTTGCAGGGAGTCACTTTCCAACTTGGGCAGCTTTAAGACAACAATTTTGTGCAACATTCAGGCCATGTGACTTTCAAGAAAAGGTTTTGGATGAGTTGGCCAACATTGTGCTCCAGCCAGAGGAGGCTTTTGCAGAACTCATGACTAAAACCAAGTCTCTGGTTGCCAAGCTTCCTTAGCAACCAGGGGAATTTATGGTCAAGAAGTGGGTAGAGAAAGCTCTTCCAAAGACGTCTCAATAGAAACTACGCGAAAGTCTTCGACGTGAAGCATCTCTGGAGGAGTTTATAGCGGCCGCTACCAGGATAGGAGGAGCATGGAGCGCTTAGAATGGTTGTCCCCTATGGTTATCGCTCCCAAGAAGCAGTCCAACAAAATTCGAGCTTGTGTCGACTACCGGGCTCTGAATAAGGTGACAATCCCGGATGGATTTCCGACTCCTTTCACTGAGAGAGTCCTCGAAGATGTCGCTGGGCATGTACTGTACAATTTCATGGACGGGTTCAACGGCTACAATCAGTTAGGAATACATCTTGACGACCAAGTAAAGAGGACTTTTGTCACTCCATGGGGATTTTTTATCTACAAAAGGATGTCCTTTGGGCTGAAAAACGCTCCTCCATTCAACCGTACTGTCTACATCATATTTTGTCCCCTTCTCAACGACAATCTCAGAATCTTCATGGATGATTTTCCACCTTCTCTGGCGCCCAATGTTCCACTCTGGTGGAAAACTTGGAGGAGCACCTGGATCAACTCTCTGCAGTCTTCTCGAAGTGTCGCAAGGCGCGTCTTAAGCTCAATCCAAACAAGTGCCACTTTTTTGGTGACTCAAGGTACGCTTTTAGGTCATGTCGTGTCTATTGAAGGTTTAGCACTTGACCCTGAGAAAATAGTGGCCATTTTAAGATTGCCCCCTCCACTTAATCCCCAAGGTGTTCAAAGATTTGGAGGCCATACAGGCTATCATCGGAGGTTCATTCGCATGTATGCAGAGGTTGCCCAACCCTTGACTCGCCTGACTAGTACTGCTGTACCCTTTCAGTGGTCCACAACTGAATCCCAAGCTTTTGCCTATCTCAAAAAGCGCCTAACTGAGGCACCTATTTTAGTTGCTCTTGATTGGTCCACTCCTTTTCATGTCCATACTGATGCTAGTTAATTTGCGGTCAGCGCGGTCTTGACTCAGCCTAGCAAGGAGTTCAACCTAGATTGCCCAGTCCACTATGCCAGTCGCGTGCTCAGTGCTCACAAAGGCTGAGCGCAACTACAGCACCACAGAAAGGGAAGGTTTGGCTATGGTGTATTCTTTACAAAAGTTTCGTTATTACTTGTTAGGGGTTCACTTCACTATCATCATGGATCATCATGCGCTGTGCTATCTTCTGAATAAACCCCAAGTTGCAGGAAGAGTCTGGAGGTGGCTATTGATATTCTAGGAATTTGATTTCGACGTGGTTCTCTGTCCAGGCAAGCCGCACGTCACGGCTGACCACCTCTCTCGCATACACACAGGTGAGCAAGATACTGGGGTTGATGATGACTTTTCGGATAGTCATCTCTTTAAGGTCGACACGACCCCGGAATGGTATGGAGATGTGTTACATTTGCTCTCTACTGGCCTATATCTTGAGAATGCTTTTCCCTTGCAAAAAAGAAGACTCTTGTTGAAGTCTAGACCCTTCTCTCTGATTAGCGGACAACTCTACAAATCTGGTCCAGATGGTGTGCTGCATAGCTGCGTCTCCCCTCATGAAGTGGACCACATTCTGGAAGATGCACACGGTGGTCCTACAGGTGGCCATTACCTTGGTCACATCACGGCGCAAAAAATCTTACAGACAAGCTTATGGTGGCCCTATCTATTCAGAGATGCTATTGCTCATGTCGAGATTTGTGATGTCTGTCAACGATGTGCGCCCAAGCCTAGCAAGCAATCCAATCGCCCTCTGCAGGTATCTATGGCGTGGTTGCCCTTTGAGCGATGGGGCTTGGACTTTGTTGGTCCAATTGCTCCACCTGCTCAACCCGGCTATTGTAAGTATCTCCTGGTAGCGACGGATTATGCAACCAAGTGGGTCGAGGTAGTGGCTACCATCGACTGTACATCAACCACTGACACAAATTTTCGTATAAAAATATTTTTTGCAGGTTTGGGTGCCCTCTAGAAATCACAAGTGATCGAGGTAGTCATTTCGTCAATGAGCTGATCTTCACACTCCTCACAAAACACAAAATTTTTCATCGCAAATCTTGCTCTTACTATCCCAGATCGAATGGGCAAGCTGAGAGCACTAACAAAGTGCTATTCGCACATTTGAGGCAAGCTTGTCACTTGCATCCAACTTCTTGGGCTCAAGCTATCCTTGGCATAGTCTGGGCTTATCCCACAGGCTCTCCAGAATCGGTTGAATCCTCAAACTCAGAGTCTTTGCTAAGATTTTGTAGGCTGAGTTGAGAATAGCGATGGTTCGCCACTGTCGGATCTCGTCCAAAGAGCCTCTCTTCTTGAAGATAAGATAGCTCAATTCTTCACTCATGTTGTCAGGCATCACCCCAGTCTGCAAAATGTGCTAGTAAGCACTACAAAGCTCTAATCCAAGCACCTTTGAGTACTCTAAAAAGAAATTGGGAGTCAAACCATCTTCCCTTGGGCAGCTACCCCTACTGGGAAGTGCCCTGAGGTCCTCTTGCAGCTCCTCTCGCTCGAGCGGGCGCGCGACCCACAGGCGCATCTCCTCAATGACTAAGCACGGCATCTGTGCCCACATCTGCTCGCTGCATGCCTCTGACGCTCTGGCTGTGGCTCGGTTGAGAGTAGCCCGCGGTAGAAGTCAGTAGCAACTGCACACATATCCTCTGGCTCGAAGACCCATCAGGCCTCCTCAGCTAACTAACACTAATGTGTGCATGGTGAGAACCCACAATCTCAAAGAACTCATGTTAGGTGCAGCGGAATGAATGTTGTATTTTCTCAAGATTAGTGATCTTTATTGCTCAAGGTTCCTTTTAGTTCTTATGGAAAGAGAGAGCTTTCCGTCTTATGGAGAGAGCTATGATCACGAACAAAGTGAGTGGATATTGTGTGTGCAAGTGAATGAGACTGAGAGAAGGAGAGAGAAGAGATACGACACCCGAGAGGTTGTAAAACCCTCCTCCGAAGGCCCCACTCTCGTCGGCGAGAGTGGTTTATTCTTTGATTGCACAAAGGTGTACAATGCGTATGCAATGGACTATGCAACTTGGTCTATGCCGACGACGACGACTGTGACGACGACGACGATGGCTGAAATCTGAGATCTTCTAATTGCTGAATTTCAAGACTGTTTCGGTGGCTGAAAATGACTGTTTTGGCTGCGTTTTCTTGGCTGAAAAATGAGGTTTCTTAGGGCTGAAAACTGATGGTCTTTACGGGCTGAATCTGCTACACTTTACGTGAATGATGCCGGTCTTAATTTGCTGCTGAAATCCAAAAACGCCAAGGGCTGAAATTGGTCCTTCTGTCGCCGGGGTTCTGCAAATGCAAAAACGCTAGGTTGATCTGTTGTGTCGTGATGACGCCGGGGCTGATCTGCTGTGCACAAATCGCCAAGGCTGATCTGATGCAAAAACGCTAGGTCTTCTGTGGAGAAAACGCCAGAGTAGTCGCGGGGGTTGGTCTTGTTGAGAAGTTGCCTGTTGAGCAAGGTGCTCCTGCTGCCTCTTCTGCTGTGGAGTGCTAGCTTTGGTTTGCTTATATATTAACTTAGCAAATTTGCCCTACCTACTTTGTTGGAAAGTCACTTAAAAATAATAAGTGAAAATCCCAATAAATAGGAAAATAGGCTAAATGCACTGGAAAATTCCCCTAACTGATGCTAATGGATTTTGATGGGAATTCCAATGATCATGCTGTGTGCAACCGGAGGATATGCATCTATGCTAAGTGATTGGGGATGCACGGTCTACGAATAGACTCACAAAAGTGCCAGATCACTGCTAATCTAAACTGACTTGATTGACAGGAACCCTGCTATGGTGTAGCTTGTCCACGGACACATAGGGTTGGGATGTGTCACGTGACATCCCCTCCTTTTCAAAGTGAGGTACTGGTACCGAACTGTATGGCGTCGAGGGAGATCGCCAATAGCATCCGGAATTCTGGAAGGGACTCTTCGCCGGCCCACTCTGATGTGTGGGTCATGCGGGACTTGAACTTCATAAAGGTCTGCAACGCTTGCTTCTTTGGGCCGCGCCAAAAGCGACTCAAAGTCTTCTGAATCTCCTTTCTTGCTTCAACTTCGTCTAGAGTCCTGCTTCTTTCGTCTTCAAGAATCTCCATGGTTGAAAATTCCTGAAACCATCTCCAACACAAAAGCATGAACATACCCATTCCATGTAAAGCGAAGGAAAAAAATCTCGTCTTCTCTAAAGACCGTGTATCCAATGTAGATGAACATAAAGACGGAGTGACAACCCGTTCATCAAACACATGCAAACAATGCGATCGAATCTTTTCTGTTTGATCGAAATCAATCAACTGTGGCAAATCACAATGGAAATGCCCATGCTTGGTGCTCATACAATCATGTGCTCATTCGGAAACTGTGTCATGCCAAGGAAGAGACATGGAATGTGACTTCTTGACATAGAATCTTTTTAACTTTTCATGAACAATCTGCATACATTCGTGCTCATCCATGAGAGAAACATGCTCAACATACAATATGTCATGCTTAGGAAAAGGGATCACATAACGATGCTGACTAAAATACAGGAAACCGTCACGAATGAAACACTCTAACAATGCGTGCATATCAATCATGCGAACACATAATACTTCCTGTGATGTTTCTTGAGACCTAGGCACGAGAGCTAAGATCGGTGCTTCCTGACGGGGTTCTTCTTGAGTGGGTTCTTTCTGAGGGGGTTCTGTTGAGCTAGGCTCGAGAGCCAAGATCGCTCCTTCGTGATTGATCGAATCTACTTGTGGGGGATCTGTGAACCTCGACTCGAAAGCCAAGATCGATTCTTGGTGATTGATCGAATCTACAACGAGGTTAGCTTCGCTAGAAAAAGCATCTACTAACACATCATCCTTGTGAACAATCACATCATCTTCATGCAATTCATCATGCTTGTGAGAAATCACATCTTGATCATGCAAATCCTGTGTTTCATGCTTTGGAGAAGAAGAGACTGAGAGAGTCTCCTTTTTCCGATTCTGTTGCATCTGTGCCTAAGCTTGAGAAAAGAGTCGCAATAACTCTTGCATTTGTGCTTTGTTCTCGCGATAAAATTCTGCCCTTATGGCTGCCCTTATTTCTTGGTACTTACGCTCGATGGTTGCCATATCTTCTTCGTAGGCTTTTCTTTCTGCTTCTCTTTCTTGGTCCAACTCCTCCATAGAAGTTAGTGTGCAATCTTTGTCGTAGATGGGGAAGGGTCGGAAAAACCTCTTGGTGGGGAAAATTCTTCTTCGCCTCTCTCATCCTCATCACTTCCAAGCAAAGTATCCATTCCGCTTCGAGTGATGACCATTCTGCAATCGTGGGTTCTTGTGGGTTCTTGGGTTCTGAAGTTCACGAGGAACTTAGGTTCTTGCGGGTCTTGGGTTCTTAAGTTAACGAGGAACTTGGGTTCTTGCGGGTCTTGAGGTTCTTGAGGTCCTTGATTTGTGAGAATCTTGGGTTCTTGAGGTTCTTGAGGTCCTTGATTCGTGAGAATCTAGGGTTCTTGAGGTGTTATTTCGCTTGCAAATCGCGTTGGAGAAGGATCTTCTCTTCACCCGAGTTCTACCCTTTTCTGCGGGCGCACCCCTTGGCGGCCTTGAACTCACACCAAGGTTGCTTTTTCCCACCTCACGTCGATTGGCCGGCTACTAAGTGCACGGTCCGCTCTCAATGAGTGAAAAGAGACACAAGGGGAGGCTGGACAAGCCCTTCTTTTTTGGGATTCCTGTCACTCTTCAACAAAACACGATTAGGAATCGCCACGCCCAAGTAAACTTGGGTTCGTGTGATCACAACAAGCAAAAAAATTCTTGTGGTTCTTGTGGTTCTTTCCTTGAGTAATGCAGAACACTTCCAAAGCTCTTATACCAATGTTAGGTGCAGCGGAATGAATGTTGTATTTTCTGAAGATTAGTGATCTTTGCTCAAGGTTCCTTTTAGTTCTTAGGGAAAGAGAGAGCTTTTCGTCTTATGGAGAGTGCTATGATCACGAACAAAGTGAGTGGATATTGTGCGTGCAAGTGAATGAGACTGAGAGAAGGAGAGAGAAGAGATACGAGACCCGAGAGGTTGTAAAACCCTCCTCCGAAGGCCCCACTCTCGTCGGCGAGAGTGGTCTATTCTTTGATTGCACAAAGGTGTACAATGCGTATGCAATGGACTATGCAACTTGGTCTATGCCGACGACGACGACGGTGACGACGACGACGATGGCTGAAATCTGAGATCTTCTAATTGCTGAATTTCAAGACTGTTTCGGTGGCTGAAAATGACTGTTTTGGCTGCGTTTTCTTGGCTGAAAAATGAGGTTTCTTAGGGCTGAAAACTGATGGTCTTTACGGGCTGAATCTGCTACACTTTACGTGAATGATGCCGGTCTTAATTTGCTGCTGAAATCCAAAAACGCCAGGGGCTGAAATTGGTCCTTCTGTCGCCGGTGTTCTGCAAATGCAAAAACGCTAGGCTGATCTGTTGTGTCGTGATGACGCCGGGGCTGATCTGCTGTGCACAAATCACCAAGGCTGATCTGATGCAAAAACGCTAGGTCTTTTGTGGAGAAAACGCCAGAGTAGTCGCGGGGGTTGGTCTTGCTGAGAAGTTGCATGTTGAGCAAGGTGCTCCTGCTGCCTCTTCTGCTGTGTAGTGCTAGCTTTGGTTTGCTTATATATTAACTTAGCAAAATTGCCCTACCTACTTTTGTTGGAAAGTCACTTAAAAATAATAAGTGAAAATCCCAATAAATAGGAAAATAGGCTAAATGCACTGGAAAATTCCCCTAACTGATGCTAATGGATTTTGATGGGAATTCCAATGATCATGCTGTGTGCAACCGGAGGATATGCATCTATGCTAAGTGACTGGGGATGCACGGTCTACGAATAGACTCACAAAAGTGCCAGATCACTGCTAATCTAAACTGACTTGATTGACGGGAACCCTGCTATGGTGTAGCTTGTCCACGGACACATAGGGTTGGGATGTGTCACGTGACAACTCACCAGGAACCTTGTCAGCGACCTACGTCCATTGGGATGCCTGACGATGAAAGGTTAACTCGTGGCATCGCTCCTTTATGGTGATCAGCTCCTGCCGAGTTGTTGTATTTGCCCTTCCATCCAAGGACTATCTGGGTGGTGCTCCTGTATCCGCTGTAAGGATGCAATGCCCCGTCAGAGTTGCTTCTCCTCTTCCCTGGTCGCATGCAAGCAAGCTGCAGACTCTTGGAGGAAGAAACTGCTAAGCTCTACAAGGCCATTGGCTGCTCTAACAGCAAGGTCCCCTTGCACGGCCAAGCTCTTTGTCCACAGTGTCACAACTTGCTCTCTGAGCTGTGTATCCATCAAAACCCTCTTGGGATGGGTAGGATGACACTGCCACTCGTGTGTCTGTCTGACACAGTGAGAAACAGTGGCGCATGATTTGAAAAAGTGGTCCATGTCACTTTGCAAACTGAGCCACCCATGTCACAAATGTGGTCACTAGCATAGAAGCGATCTATCTTGAATAGGTTCACGCTTTCGACTCTGGGGTTTGACTGAGAGAAGGAAGGGCTATCTGAGGGCCGTACAAAGCCTGCATACTGCCATACATCTGAGATCCTCATAGTCATACATAGGTGTTCCCATGTAGCCAACTCTGTCCTGTGAATATTGACATGGTTGCCTCCAATCCTATTCGAGGGGTCTTCCAACAGGTCGAAGTCCCCTTCAATGCACCACTGCTTTGCATGAGGCAAGGTCTTTGCAAGATGTGACCAAAACTCAGCCCCTCCACTCACATGGTTGGGCGCATAAATGTTCAAGAAGCCTATAAGGCTCCCTTGAACTTTCACGGTGACCCATTGGGCCCTGCGTGGCACCACAATGCCTCTGCCCACAATGAGCGTGTTGCCATGAATCTGCAATAGTCATACATACACCTCCCTAGATGATGTGACAGGTTTTAGGGTTAGGGTTTCTGTGTTGAGGTCATTTGACCTATGCGTCCGTTGGCTTGTCACGGATCTCCTCTCCCTAGAAAGGTGGTCCATGCCAACCTCTAGGTCAAAGCTAGAATCTTCTGTGTGTGAACATCTCTCTTTATATGTGGCATTTGCATTTGCAAGGCTCTAGGATATCTGAGACTAGCTTTATTGAGTTTTGCAGGGACCGGCCTAAGGGCCTAGACCTAAGTTTACTGTGTTTTGCAAGAACCAGTCGAGGGGTCTAAAAGCTAGAGGAAAGAAAAGGTACCAACTTATAAGTTCTATCGAGAGGCCTAACACACACATACACAGAGCTTGCATTACAAAGGATGACGTGGCAAAATTGTCGAAAATTGCGTTGAGCATGATGACGTGGCAGATAATACGGATTTTTGTTTTTTGTGCTGACAGGTTGACGCCTGGCTGCCTATACGGATTTCCACTTTTTGTGCTGGCATATTTTTGCAGTTTCGAGTGAGCTTTTTGGAGGCAAAAGTTTTTGAGTTAAATACTTTTAGGTGCCACGAGCTGAAGGCACATTGTTGTTCACTTCTTTGCAGATGCACAGCTTCCTCCTTGCTATGTATATACTCATGAGGACTCTTGAACAGAGGATGTGACTCAGAGGATCGTACGAGCCTCTTGGGCATGGGTAGGACATGAGATGCAGTCTCGCTTATCTCGAGGTCGATCGAATGCAGATTACTCCCCTTCCAAACCAACCTTGAACATAGCTTGCCTGGCTGCTACAACAACATCGGTCTTTTCTCACTGAGACCATGAGGATAGTCTCATGGAACAAACAGGGCCTTGGAGGACTACAGTTTGTGCGCCATCGGGGCTGTCTGAGACAGAACTTACAGAGATGCTTAGTGGGTGGTCCTATTGATATTCTTATGCTTTAGAGACACCACCTTTGTGAGAGCCGTATTCGGCGCTGTGGACGGATTTTGCATGGCCGTTACGAGACTTTTTCGTCAGGTGCCTTTGGGCCTGGTGCTATTTGTAATCACTTTCGGCGAGTGATCGGACGAAAAAACAAAGATACTGCAATCTACATGCTTGGCAACACTTTTAGTACTTCAAACAACTTGAAGAACTGAGAGAGAAAGGGAGAGAGAAAATCCACGTGGGAACACACATAGTGGTAGAGTTCCACCCCTAGACGTTTGGCCCCAAACACTTGTGTCCCTTTCGGTATTTCTTTATTTATTAATATGCAAGAGTACAACTCCCGTCGGAACCAATCTTCGAGGTCTGCATCCAAATGCTCGAAAGAATGGCCCAAAAGCCAAGTCCCAAATGCTCGATCAACAGACAGTGGGACCTCTTTAGGTACACCTTCACCGCTTTCTTGGCGAACCGCATGTTGAGCTAGAGACGGCTTGCTTTCAAGTTCGTATTTTGTTTCTTGCGGCACGTGGTACGGATGCTTTAGACTCTGCAGTGGAGTTTTCTTTTCCATTGTGCGGTTGTGACCAGCAGGATTGGACCTTGGACTCATCCCTTGGTTGGCTTCAGACTCATGTCCTTGAGTTCTCTCATTACACAAGGGACCTCGGGATTACAGATTTGTTGTAGACATTGTGGCCGTTGGCCAAGTTTATAGTAACTTTTCCCGCCAAGTTAATCTATCTTGGAACGTAATTTGCTTGAGTGATAATCTAGCCTACACACTCACTCGCACCCTAGCTAGCACGATCCCATTTCCATCAAGTGATATTAGAGCTATGGTGTGCTAGCTAGGTTATTACCATTCTTTTGTGTTAGTATGATTAGCAGTCTTTAATTATGTGTTAGTATGATTAGGAGTCTTTAATTGTCATTAGCATTTCCATTAGATTTCTCTACCCTCTAATCAATTCACGACTAAGCTATGTGTGGGTAAGTTCACGGTCAAAGTCCACTGAGCCACTACCCTCCATAGCTAGGTCGAGTTTGATTAAGAGCTCCTTGCACTTGATTATGGTCGATTTTTGCACTTTTTGCGTCTTTGATTAATTTCATTGAGTTCTTTTTCTTTTTCATTGGCTATATAATCTTAAAGCCACACTCACAAGCTACCCGAAGAGCTCTCAAGCACCTCAATTAGAGCTCGGGAGCTCCCTCATCCCCATGCCCAAATTTATTGCTTAAAATAGGTGTGTGTGTGTGTGTGTGTGTTTTTGGTGGGTGAAGCCCTGCAGAGCCGAGGACAAATATCTCTATTTTGGAGTTTCCCTCACGTGGAGCCCATTGGTTCCCTTGGTCTAGCTCAACACACTATTAATAGTGTGTATGTGGTGGGTTGTGGGTTCAAGATGCCCTTTTAACAAGGGGAAACGTGGGCGAACTTGTAATAAGCGCTCAAATTCACTTTACTGGCCCGGTGGGTCTGTAAGCGGTTGCTCCGGTGCGCATGTGGTGACGCCGTCGGACGTCGAACCGCGCCTC
The DNA here is from genome assembly GCF_014529385.1 of Adiantum capillus-veneris. Classification (NCBI taxonomy): domain Eukaryota; kingdom Viridiplantae; phylum Streptophyta; class Polypodiopsida; order Polypodiales; family Pteridaceae; genus Adiantum; species Adiantum capillus-veneris. Next base: position 114,962,801 of record NC_140956.1, on the reverse strand, counting down.
TGCCCTGTGCTCGCTGCCTAGCCTCTTGACCGCCTCTATACAAATTAAAAATGGAACATAACAAAGATGTTGCAAGCTTGGTCAATCGCCTTAAAAGCATGACCACACAACTAGCTTATGTAACAATACAGTACGAGAGGAGGACAAGATTGCAGCTCTTCTAGCAGCCTTACCACCTAGTTTTGACCCGATAATGACCATCATTGAGGAGAAGGATCCAATGCCAGATTTCCAAGATGTAATCAACTCTTTAATGTCCAAGGAGAAGAAGCAAGGGAGGAATGCTACTTCAGGGGGAGGAGCTTTTGGAGTTATCTCTAGTAACAAAACATGCTTCAAGTGTTGCAAAGAAGGGCACAGGGTCCGCACTCTCGGGCCCAACGCTACGCTTTGAGATGGCTTCAGTTGGTAGGATGATAGTGATACAGGAGGGCAGGCCTACATTGCAACCCGCCATAGAGCTCGTTCCTGTGTAGTGGAGCAGTGATAGTGAGTGGTGTTGGGAGCTCATTTGCAGCCTGATATTGGTTCATCTGGAGAGCCCGTTGATTTCGCATCTTTGAGGCTCGATTGGTTTTATCACTCTTTACTTAATAATGCTTATAGGATAAGCTAAATGATGACGTGGCATGTCCACCTGAAAACTTATTTCTTTTTTCTCTATTTGGAGCGCTCTTCAACAAATTTTACACACCGCTGGAGCTTTAAAGAGTGAACCTCTCTATCTCTTTTATTGCCATTAGAACCGGTTTTTGGTGATCAAGATTTCGGAAAATGCCGACTGGAAGAGATAATCAACTTAGAGTAGCTCCATCGTTACCCCTGAGCACGTTGAGGTGGAGACTGTTCATGACATATGGCTAGAGTTGATCCATACACTTGGGGGCCAGTTTGAGCGACTCTAGGGTAGCTCCGACCGCATGCGGGAGCGCTACGAGACCAGCTTGAGATTGTGGCGTCCAGGACCACTTTTCACTATGGTTCATGGCGTGCCTAGATGGCAGTACCGCCCACCAATGTGGTTGTTTCCCCCTTCCATTTCTTATCCACCCTTGTACATATCTTGTTTCTTCATTGGGAGAGTCTCCCCACATGCTAATGTAGATCTCTCTAGCAGCGGCAGTTTGTAGCCCATAGGGCAGTTTTCTTAACTCATGGAAGGATCTATTTTTTGGAAAAAAAAAGATGGGACTCCAATGGAAACATACATCCTCAACAAGATAAAACAAAAAATAAGGTATTGTCAAATGCATCGTCCAGCACAAAGATTGACACCAAAGGAAAAGCCAAACTGGTCGATTCCAATGATGGTTGGCAAACCCCTAAGAAGGTGGCTAAGCCTAGAATTCCACCTACATCAAGAAACTATGTGCCTTCTTCAAAAGGAAAAATTGGTGCGACGTTCTGCATCTGCTCGCATGATCACAAAACGTTGGTTGAAGCATGGAATAGAGTGGGCCATTCTTACAAAGATCCCGTGCTTAACACCACAACCTCTTCATCAACTTTGCAACTCCCTCCTTGGCAAGAAATGCATTTTGATAAAAGGGTGTACGTGAAGTAACGAATGTGCTCACTGCTGCTGTTCTCCCTCCCCGCCCCCCTGCTCGCCATCGTGCCCCCTTGCTCTCCATAGCCCTCCCCCCCTACGTGCTCACCCCGCCTCCCTGCCCGCTATCTGCCCCCTGTCCGGCTGCCCTGCCCGCTACTGTTGACATGCACACTAGTATGTCAGTTATTTGGTGAATCAGATGTGGTTTGTTGGTAAGTCGGATATACTTTGTCGGGTTGTAATAGATCGGATTATGGTCAAATCATATTGTGGTGAATCGGATATTTCAGTTGGTTGTATTCCAAGATTGAGGTTGTTATAACCACATTCAGGTGAAGCATGCTTATAAGCTCACTCTGCGCTTGTATGGATCCGACTGTAATGGGTTGAGGTTGTAGTTCCTTTCTTGATGAATAAAGTGGATCTGAGTTCTGTTCTAAGTTACATTCTTGCTCGATCATATCTCTTCTATGTATCACTTTGCTGTATCTGAATGTAGTCTTGAGTTATGTGAGGTTAAGGGTAGTACTTTGGTTCAATTTTCTCTGTGTTGATGAACCACAACACATTTGGCGATCCTGTGGGTTATATCCTCTTTTCTGAGGTCGTAAGCAGTTGTTTGGTATTCTTTTTCTCTTTTATGGATGTTTTTCTGGGATGATGCATGTCCGAGAGGGGTAGGAGAATCTCTCGCATATATTATACAAGGGCTCAAGCCAGAGCAAGAAACATAGATCCATTTCATTATGATAATGTTCTTGATGATGATGGAATTGATCCACCACTTGAAGAACCACTGTTAAATTCTTGTGCGGAGAGTTCTGGCGCAACAGAGGGAAGGGTAGTGAGGCAATTTGTTCGGGCATTACTGTTGACAGGAGGACCTTCAAGAAGTAGAAGACTACTCCACTTTGACCCACTGGAGGTTTCTAACAGGCAAAGACCTACAAGAATCCCAAATCCTATCCCCATGGCCCAGCCACCTCCTAATCCGCAGATTAAATCAGCAAAATTCAGAGGAAGTCCAAGGAAGATGCAGATTGTCACGTGGCGCAATTTGAAACGAGATGGCAAGCTAGTGGATATCAGGTGATGTCACCGATTCCTATAAAATTACAGCAATTTGCAGCTACATTGGAAGGTAAGGCCATGAGTTGGTTTAGCCAATATGGTATGGCTCACTTTGCTACTTACAATGCACTTAGAGTACCCTTTTTACAAAGATTCAGAAAGGAGAAAACATTGAATCAATCCCTTTAACATCTGAGTAATCCCAAGCAAATACATCCTTATATTTCAACAATAACTGCAACAACTCCTGTAGAAATTCTCCATCCACATAAATATTGACATTGACCATTTTAGGATCATCCTCAGTTCCCAAATTGAATTCCTTTAATTCATCTCGTTTAACTCTTTTAGAGCCACCAAACCTTTTGTTATAGATCTTCTCCACCATGTCTTTGGCATCCTTTTCTTCCTGTTGAACTTCCTGTCTAGTACTAGAAGATACACTCTGATTCATTAACTTGAGTATTTCGGATCTCTGAATTTCCTGACCCAAAACAGGTTCAACAACAATTTCTTCAAGTTCCTAGTCTTTTTGCAAGATACCTGCAATATCCACCTCAAAAATTGGAACCACAGCCAGATTAGTCTGCAAAAAGGCTTTCTCCTCATCATCCTCCACTTTCGCAGCCAAATTAATAGATTGGGCAAACAATGGCCTTTCTTCGCCAGGAATATGCTTTCTTCCCAACATAGGAATAGTGATTACCTGTTTACCCTTGGTAAGAACCACCTGATTCTCACCCCAATCTTGTTTTACCCTAGCTAACCTGAATCAAGGCCTTCCCAACAACATTTCATAAGAAGCACCTCCTTCCTTCATCCTTAGTACTACAAAATTGACTTAAAACTGCATATCTGCAATTTGAATGGAAGAGTTCCTCAAAATATCCACAGGCCGGACCCTTCTCTGATCTGCCATTTTGACTTGAAAAGGTGACGGTTCCAACTTCCCTAAGCCCATTGTAATATACACTAACTCAGGTAGAATATTGACTCCAGATCCTCCATCCAACAGTATCTCATCAAATATCCTGTCTTATAGGGTAACTTTAATAACAGGAACTACAAAATCCACATCAGAAGGATGAATTGTGTTCACACCAGGTTCCCCCATTTGCTGAGTCGGAACTTCATAGTGCTTACCCAGCAGTTTATGCAACAACCTTTCTTTAAAGGCTAGAACTATAGAAAGCATCTGATCCAAAGATAAATGTAAAGGAGAATTAATGAGTACCTCCAACCAATCAGGTTCAGATACTTCAACCCTCTGTTGGTGTTACCGTGGTTCATCGAAAGAATCAAAATTATCCTCCAAAATCTGATGCTGTTGTTGCTTCTGAACATGCTTATTCACCCGATCTCGTACCCCTTTCTGCTGCTCTTAGTCAATAGGACCCTTGACCTTAGACCTTGTTACAGCCAATACCTCAATCTCCTGCTCTAGGTGCTCTGGATTATTGCAACTAATTTCCTCCTCTTCATAATCCTCAATCTGGACTATTGAATCTGATCCAATTTTTGGTCCGTGATAATTCGGAATATCAATGTTATGTCATTAGCTTGTGCCTGAGGTTGATTTTGGGGAAGTTGTGGAGGATCTGCTTGTTGGTTCTCCTGATTAAAAGGAACAACTGGAAGACCTCTTTCTTCTCTATGTTTTACCCATAACGCACAACGGAGCCTAACCCAATAATTAGGATCACCATAGTAAACACAAGGCATCACCCCTTGGGGTCTTCTTTGATTGTTGTCTTGGTTTCTCCCAGGTGCTCTCTGATTTCCCTGACCAGGTGGTCTTTCTTTGAATGGAGCCACTTGATTAGCCTCAGCTGAAGTACTACCTCGCCCGGTATTAGAAGGTGGTTTATTCCTTTGCTTTGGATTATACTAACACTGAGCAGTTGTATGACCATCATTCTTACAAATTTCACAAATACTCTTTAACTGTTGAATCAAATCAACTTCATCACCCGTTTTATCTTTCTTTTTCTTATCAGGAGTCTTTTGCTTCTTCTTCTGATCCTGATCATCAGATAAATTCTCTGAATGAGATTCGGAAGAAAAAGCTGTACCTGAACCAGAACCAGATTCAGAATCCTTGTTTCCTCTTTTGCTAGACTTGGTCATGCCAAGCCTTTTCTCAACTTTGGATGGAGCTTGTACCAAAACCACCTGCAATATCAATACTGGCCACAACATTCCTAATACCACTCCTTAAACCTTTCAGAAAATAGCCAGCTAACATCCCATCTTGAATTTCTGAGCAAAATCCTCTACAAGCATGGTACCTTGTTTGATACGACGCAGCTTTCTTAAAAGGTTTAAGGAGTGGTACTAAGAATGCTGTGGCAAGTATTGATATTGCAGGTGGTTTTAATGACTTGGTACAAGCTGCATTCATAGCTGAGAAAAGGCTTGGCATGACCAAATCTAGCAAAAGAGGAACTAAGGATTCCGAATCTAGTTCTGGTTCAGGTACAACTTCTTCTTCCGAATCTGGTTCAGACAATTCCTTTGATGATGAGGATCAGAAGAAGAAGAAAAAGACTCCTGATAAGAAAAAGAAAGATAAGACAGGTGATGAAGTTGATTTGATTCAACAGTTAAAGAGTATCGGATATTCGGTAATTGCTCCTAAAGAGAATAGGTTTTGTGAAATTTGTGAGAAGTATGGTCATACAAATGCTGGTATAAATTAAAGCAGAGGAATAAACCACCTTCTAATACTGGGCGAGGCAGTGCTTCAGCTGAGTGTAATCAAGTGGCTCTAGTTAGAGGAAGACCACCTAGTCAAGGAAATTAGATAGCACTTGGGAGAAACCAAGACAACAATCATAGAAGACCCCAAGGGGTGATGCCTTGTGTTTACTATGGTGATCCTAATCATTTGGTTGGGCTCCGTTGTGCGTTATGGGTAAAACATAGGGAAGAAAGAGGTATTCCAGTTGTTCCTTTTCATCAGGAGAACCAACAAGCATGTTCTCCTTAACCTCTCCAGAATCAACCTCAGGCACAAGCTAATGACATAACATTGATATTCTGATCTATCAGGGACCAGAAATTGGATCAGATTCAATAGTCTAGATTGAGGATTATGAAGAGGAGAAAATTAGTTGCAATAATCCAGAGCACCTGGAGTGGGAGATTTGAGATATTGGCTGTAACAAGGTCTAAGGTCAAGGGTCCTATTGACTCGGAGTAGCAGAAAGGGGTACGAGATCGGGTGAATAAGCATGTTCAGAAGGAGTAGCAGCATCAGGTTTTGGAGGATAATCCTGATTCTTCCGATGAACCGCGACAACACCAACAGAGGGTTGAAGTATCTGAACCTGATTGGTTTGAGGTACTCATTAATTCTTCTTTACATTTATCTTTGGATCAAATGCTTTCTATAGTTCTAGTATTTAAAGAAAGGTTGTTGCATAAACTGTTGGGTAAGCACTATGAAGTTCCGACTCAGCAAATGGGGGAACCTGGTGTGAACACAATTCATCCTTCTGATGTGGATTTTGTAGTTCCTGTTATTAAAGTTACCCTATAAGACAGGATATTTGATGAGATACTGTTGGATGGAGGATCTGGAGTCAATATTCTACCTGAGTTAGTGTATCTTACAATGGGCTTAGGGAAGTTAGAACCATCACCTTTTCAAGTCAGAATGGCAGATCATAGAAGGGTCCAGCCTGTGGGTATTTTGAGGAACTCTTCCATTCAGATTGTAGGTATGCAGTTTTAAGTCAATTTTATAGTACTAAGGATGAAGGAAGGAGATGCTTCTTATGAAATGTTGTTGGGAAGACTTTGGTTCAGGTTAGCCAAGGGAAAACAAGATTGGGGTGAGAATCAGGTGGTTCTTACCAAAGGGTAAACTTGTAATCACTATTCCTATGTTGGGGAGAAAGCATATTCCTGGCAAAGAAAGGCCATTGTTTGCCCAATCTATTAATTTGGTTGCGGAAGTGGAGGATGATGAGAAGGAAGCCTTTGTGCACGCTAATCCGATTGTGGTTTCAGTTTTTGAGGTGGATATTGTAGGTATCTTGCAAAAGGACCAGGAACCTGAAGAGATTGTTGTTGAACCTGGTTTGGGTCAGGAAATTCAGGAATCCGACATACTCAAGTTAATGGATCAGTGTCTATCTTCTAGTACTAGAGAGGAAGTTGAATAGGAAGAAAAGGATGCCAGAGACATGGTGGAGAGGATCTATAACAAAAGGTTTGGTGGTTTTAAAAGAGTTCAATAAGATGAATAAAAGGGATTGAATCTGGGAATTGAGGATGATCCTAAAATGGTCAATGTCAGTATTTATGTGGATGGAGAATTTCTACAGGATTTGTTGCAGTTGTTGTTGGAATATAAGGATGTAGTTGCTTGGGATTACTCAGAGGTTAAAGGGATCGATCCAATGACTCGCCTGCCTTGCCACTGCCTGTCCACCTGCCTGCTTGCTCGCCCGCCTGTCTGCTCACTGCCTCGCCTGCCTGCAGATTGTCCCTAGTCCACCTCCTTGCCCTCTTCAGTCTTTCTTGGCTGTTCTCCACAACACTTTGGAGGTGCTCGGTCCAGGAGATCTTCGTTCGTCGACGCCTCTTTGTCCTCTCTTCACAGCAGCAGACACAGATGTAGGCTCAAGTTCCACCACAGAGAGACTCCAATGAAGTCCCCTCGCTCGACCCCGCTGAGCCTACCATTCGGCTTGCTCTCTCACCGACAGAGCAAGCGATCCTAGCTGGAAAGGTGGCTCACCGACGGAGCAAGCGATCCTAGCTGGAAAGGTGGAACGCCTTCAGGCGACTTCCGTCATTTGTAAGATTCTCGACACCAGACCCAGGAAAGGAGAGCTGCGTGATCTTCTCGAGGCCCACCTTCTCGCAGAGGTGGGCAAGATCTTGGATGTTCAGTTCCTCGGACGCGGCTATTATCAGATAGAGTTTGAGACTTCTGAGATGGCGTCCAACGTCATTGCGATGAGCCCCTTGGCCATCCGAGCAGTTCGAGCCCACTTTCGACAGTGGAGGCATGGTTTTGATCTAGCTACAGATGTTCTGTTAGAGGAGGCAGACCTTCCCATCTCCGTCTGCTTTCCTGGTTGGAGGAGGGAGTACCTACCACTTTTGTCCAGGATAGGCTCAGAGCTTGGGAGTGTCTTGGAGACACCTCGCACTGCAGCCTCTGTAGCTTCCAAGGTGGCTGGCATCCCCTCAGTATGTGTTCTGGTTAGAGACACCCACACTCTCCCGAAGGTCATCCTACTTCCTTGGGTGAGTTGGGGTTGGTTCTAACTGAGCGTGGAGTAGTCGTGCCTCCCGAATCAGTGTTTCATTTGTCGACAGATACGCCATCTTACGAAGGCCTGTCCACGGAGGAGACTTTGAACTACATCTCAGGCCTAGTCCCAGCCCTCAAGGGTGGGCCAACAACAACAAATAGAGTCACATAGTACGCTGGCAGAGCCACCCTCCGAGCCGGGGGTTCAAACGGAGGAGGGTTGGTAGCAGGTTTGTGGTCGACGGTTGCAGGGGCCACCATGCCAGCCTGGCACTCAGAGTGGTCCCCAGGCTCCTACCCAGCAGCAGTAAGTTCCCACAGGGAACCAATTCGATTCGCTCCAGCAGGACGAGGTCCCTGTTCTAGTCTCCACCTCAGCCTCACCCTCAATAGCCCCTCCTCCCCCCGAGTTCCCCTCTTTCGTCCCTCTCCCTCCACCCTCTCCATCTGCCTAGCCATCTCGCTCTCCTCCCCCTGCCACTCCCCTTGGCCCCCCCTCTCCCCCTTCTCCCTCGAGCCCCCCTGCTCCCACATCCCCTCCCGCTCCATCCCCGCAACCGTCCTAGGGGGCAGCATCAGTTCTCTCTTGCTTCCCACGAGGGTCGTCTCATGGAACGTGCAAGGATTAGGTAGGCCCAAGTTTCAGCGTCAGAGGGGCCGACTGCGTCAGAAGCTTCAGCCATGCATTGTGGGAGGAGAGATTGGCCTTCTTATGCTACAGGAGCATCATCTGTGTCAGAGCCGCATTAGACGTTATGGTTAGCTTTTGTGTGGACGATATGAGACTTTTTAGGTGAGCTGCATTTGGACCTGGAGGCATTCAAGGAGGGGTATGTATGACTATTGTGGATTCTTTGCAGCAGCAGGTCATTGTGGGCAAAGGATCATTGTGCCAGGCAGGGCTCAGTGGATCACTATGCAGGTTCAGGGTTGCCTCGTAGGCTTCTTGAACATCTATGCACCCAATGTGTCGAATGCACTTGTAGAGTTTTGGTCTCAGATTGTTCAGTCTCTACCACAAGCAGAGAAATGGTGCATTGGGGGTGACTTCAATATGTTGGAGGACCCCTCTGACTGGATTGGAGGTAGCCATACTGTTGTGCATGGAGTTGAGTTGGCAGCTTGGGAGAGGCTTTGTATGACTGCGGGTTTTAGATGTGTGGTAGCATTCTAGCTTTGTGAGGCTCCCAGACAGCCTGGCCTTTTCTTGTTCGGACTGCAGCGTGGGAGGAGTGAATCTATCTCGAATAGATCGCTTCTACACTAGTGACCACTTCTGTGACTTGGGTGGGACAGTTTGCATTCTGGCTGGGACTTCCTTTTCGGACCATGCACCAGTGATCCTCATAGTTACAGATAGGCAGAGGATGCGAAGCACGATGCTACGCATCCCTGAGAGGGTCTTGCTGGACTCTACGCTCAGAGAGCGAATGGTGGCTCTTTGGACAGAGAGCTTAGACAAATTCTCATGCGCTAACAGAGTGGCCTCGAGACTTGCTCAGCTTAGTCGGCTCTTTCTTCAGGAGTCTTCGACTCGTCTGACTGCAGAGAGAGAGGAGGAGCAGCGTCTCCGACGGGGTGTTGCTTCCTTGCAGAGGATGTAGGAGCAGCATCCAGACAGTCCTTGGTTGGAGGAGCAGTTCAGTCGGCCCGCCAGGAGCTCGTTAGCACAGAGGAGAGGCGCCATGAGTTTGCTTTCCGTCGACAGGGATCTTAGTGGACCCAGGTGGGTGACTGAGTGACAGGCGCTTTCTTTGAGACAGTGGGACCCCGACATACGCATGCCAAGCTCAGATAGTTGAGGAGGCCTGACGGGTCAGTTGCTTCAAAGCCAGAGGACATGCGTACAGTTGCTACTGACTTTTACCGTGATCTATTGTCTGCAGAGCCTGAGTCAGAGGGTCAGGATGTATGTAGAGAGCAGGTGTGGCACAGATGCCTTGTCTTGTGATAGAAGAGATGTGCCAGAGGCTTGAGCTGCCTCTTCAGCTAGAGGAGCTACACGCTGCCCTTAGAGCACTTCCCCGTGGTAGTTGTCAAGGTGAGGATGGTTCGACTTTGAGCTTTTTCTTGGAGTACTGGGACTTGCTTGGCTCAGATCTTTGCAGCGCTTTTCAGTACATCCTGCACACAGGAGAGATGCCTGACAGCATGAGTGAGGGCCTGATTTACCTCATTCCCAAGGAGGTGGCTCCTTGGATGAGATTCGACAGTGGCGGCCCATCACCATCCTCAACTCATCATACAAAATTCTTGCCAAGGCTCCGAGTTTGAGGATTCAGCCACTTCTAGAGACTATTATACATGGGACACAGACAGGTTTTGTCAAGGAGCGTAGTATCCTTGACAACATCTTTTCATTTTGGGAGGCTTCTGCCCTCGCGCGGCGCCATGGTGAGGATCTGGTGATTCTTCTTCTCGATTTTGATAAGGCCTACGATAGAGTTGACTGGGACTTTTTAGAGGGCACTCTATGAAAAATGGGCTTCTTAGATGCTTGGATAAACGGTGTGTCATCTGTGTACAAACGGGCACACAGTTATCACCATCCTTAACTCATCCTACAAAATTCTTGCCAAGGCTCTGAGTTTGAGGATTCAGCCACTTCTAGAGAGCATTATACATGGGACACATACTTGTTTTGTCAAGGAGCGTAGTATCCTTGACAACATCTTTACTTTTTGGGAGGCTTTTGCCCTCGCGCGGCTCCATGGTGAGGATTTGGTGATTCTTCTTCTCGATTTTGAGAAGGTCTACAATAGAGTTGACTGGGACTTTTGGAGGGCACTCTTCGCAGGATGGGCTTCTCAGATGCTTGGATCAAAGGTGTGTTAGCTCTGTACAGACGAGCACACAGTTAGTTACTTTTGTCAGGAGGTAGAGGTGATCGTTTCATGCTCACACGTTCGGTTAGACAGGGGTGCCCTCTTGCCCCCTTCCTCTTTTTGTTCTATGCTGAGGCGATGAGCACGTTTTTGGTTTCACAGCAGGTTGGTTTACGTGGCTTAGCGCTCCCTATTCGGGGAGATGAGCTACTAGATGCTAAGTTTACAGACGACTCAGCCTTGTACTTGGAGGGCTAGGAGGCCAACCTTCATAGGTATGAGTAGGCTCTGGAGACCTTTTTTTGTGCATGAGGGGCGCACTGATCAACTGGAGAAAGACAATGGCTTTCTTGGTAGTGCTCCTACGCTTGATTGGATCCCAAGTGAGGGTTTCAGATGGATTCCCCCAGGGAGTGCAGTTCGATACTTGGGCTGTCAGGTTGGCTTGGACTTGTCTCTCGAGTAGCAGATTGCTCCCCTCCTCCTGTCCATCAGGAGGAAGTTGTTACATTGGAGCTCCGTACGACTTTCTCTTGCAGACAAAGTTGTAGTGGCCAACCAGTTGTTGTTGGCTACTCTGTGGTACATCACTTCTTGTTGGATCTTTTCGAGTTCTTGTATCATCCAGGTAGAGAGGTTGATCAGGAACTTTCTTTTGGTCAGGGCGTGACACTGAGATAGCCCAGGCTAGAGTGGCATGGCAGGTCATCATTCTTCCTTGTTCTCATGGAGGGTTGGGGATCATAGACCGAGCACAACAGAGCAGAGCCCTTCTAGGGAAGTTTATCGTCAGAGGACTTCTTCCAGGGAAGGAGCCCTGGAGGGAGTTTTTGCTTTAGTGGCTTAGTGCTAGAGTACTTCAGGCTGGAGGCCCATGGTGACCCTTGACCAGATGGATTTTCACAGAGATGCACAGAGTTGGCTTGAGCAGGAGACTGAAGGACCGCTTGGCTATGAGTCTGCTCCGATCCTGGGAGCAACAGCGCTAGCCTACTTACACGGAGGAGCGCCTGAGAAAGCCCCTTGTTTGGAACCCCATGGCTAGCACTCAGAGAGGCCACTTGGTTAGTAGTAGGTCTCATGTTTCCTTGGGTCCCATGGCAGAGTGTCCAACACGCACTTTAGGTGACTGGCTACAATTCTCAGGCTTGTCAGAGGAGCTTCAAGGCATCCAGCTATAGGGCATGAGGGGTGCAGAGCATGTGTCAAGACATCTCAGAGGCAGTACCAGCTGAGTGGCTCACACCTCTCAAGTCAGCAGCGCCCAGATGGATGGGGGCCTTCACGCGACTGTAGGTTCTTATCTCAGTTCGGGCTTGCTCAGAGACTGTACCCTCCCTGTTTTTCGAGCTACAGGGTGAGGGACGCTGACACGGAGTTTCAGTAGAGGCCCCACAGGTGGAAGAGTGCTGTTTTTAGAGGACCTGAGTGATGGGCATCTCCGGGAGGACTTGTGTCATAGATATTGACCCAACAGCTCTTGAGATTGGCCACTGGATGCTAAGGGCTTGGGAGAGCTGTCCAGTGGTACGAGTGCAGTGGTATTCTAGAGAGTGGTTTTGGAAGGACCCTTTCTCCTCAGCAGACCATCCAGGTGTCCCTTTCTTTCAGTACACTGTTCGACTGGGACGTCACATACTAGCAGCACGGAGAGAGGCTTGTCCTGTTGCAACACCTCATTGGCAGGCGGAGGGTCTCACAGCTGAGTTTGGGTCACCTTTTTGGGAGAGGTTGTGGGACTCCAGACAACCAAGGCGAGTCACTTTGTTCCAGTGGCTGGTTGCACATCGAGCTACAACAGTTGGAAGCTGGCTTGTACATAGTGGTCTCTCGGCAGCATGCGCAGCTTGTGACCATCTTGTGGAGAGTCAATGCCACTGTCTTTGGGATTGTCCTTTGGCACAGCAGGTTTGGCTTCATGTTCTTCGGCTGATGCTAGCTCTTTCCACAGCTCGGCAGTACACTTGGGGGGCAACTGCTTGGTCCACTCACGGGCTTGGCACTTCAGTTTGAGCTATCCTCCACCAGCAGGATGATAGTGATGCAGGGGGGGGGGGGCGACCTACACTCCAGCTTGCTACGGAGCTTACTGCACAAGAGTGGTGCAGTGAGAGAGAGGAGTGTTGGGAGCTCATCTGCGGCCTGACACCCTGGTTCATCTGGCGGGCCCGCTGCTTGAAAGCATTGTAATCGCCCTCGATTACGCCTGCAAAACAGAGAGAAGCCATAAACTGTCTTAGCAGACACGGACTGTTAGTACCTACGCACTAGGAACACACATCTAGCACATGTACCAATCGACAATCACATCACACGACATCATAGGACATCACAGGACATCACATGACAAATCATATTCATTCGGATCTTAGACCATGATTTATCAGCAATGCAGTTAGCAATCGCATCTAGATCCACTCAGGACGTCATAGATGCCCGATTGACTAACCCCTATTGCAACCATGTCTATTCGAGATCATTTAGACCAAAATGCTGCAGTCATTTCGTCTATCAGTTCCTGCACTTAAAAACAAGTCAAGAACAAATCAGTTTCAAATTTTTCTAGAATTCCATTTCATAAAGTCATACAACAGAATACTATCAGCTCTCAGTATCCTTGAAGCTCAAAGAGACATCAGTGACTCTAGTATTCTAAAAATCAAGGCATCTGTTGACAAAGGAGCGAAGTAACTCCCCTTTTGTGCAACCCACTGCACCAGATCTCCGGCCAAGCTGAATTCGGGGTTCCATTTGGAATAGACTATGCTAAACCAAAAGCTTTAAGGTAAAGGTTCATAATCTGAGGAGTATGTGCTAGGTCCTCCTCCTCTATCCACTTTGCATCCAATGCAGGATACTTCTTGAACTTAACCAAGAACCGCCTTCGTACTTTACCCTTATTCTTTCTGTCCTTATGTGCCAAAATCTGTTCAGGAACAAGGATCTCCTCATTTTCCTCCACTTTGGGTTGCTCATCGGGCTTCCCATCTTCGGGCACATGATCTTTAAAAGGTTTCAAAAGACTCACATGAAATGCATTGTGAATCCTCCAAGTGTCTGGCAGTTTCAGTTGGAAGTAGACATCATTGATCTTTTCGGAGATCTGGAAAGGTCCGTAGTATCGCATACTAAGCTTTGGAAAAAGCCTCTCCTTTCTCTTCTTCTTTCTCAGGTGTGCCTTCTCAAAACGTATGAGCACCGAGTCATCCTCCTTCAATAAGCCTCGCGGACCTTGGCAAAAGCCGTGTCTAAGTCGCGTGTATACTCATCAGCTTCAAAATTCTTATCTTTCGTGCTTACGAAGGGTGGAACCTTTGCAGCACCTTCAATAATCTCAAATGGCGCCTTCCCCGTCGAAGAGTGTATCGTGTTGTTGTGGGCAAATTCCACCAAAGGTAGATACTTTTCCCGTTGAGTCTTCTGATCCGAGATATAAGACTTAAATAAACTAAAACCACTGAATTGGCAATCTCAGATTGCCCGTCAGTTTGCGGGTGGAAAGATGACAAGAACTGCAACGGTGTGCCAATGTTCTCCCAAATTGCCTTCCAAAACAAACTCGTAAATCTGGGGTCCCTGCCGGAGACAATCGTCTCAGGCATGCCATGTAATCTGAAAATCTGGGCCACAAACAACCTCGCTAAGTGATCCGGCTTGACTATTTTCTTCAGTGGAATGAAATGAGCCTGCTTGCTTAATCTGTCAATAACAATCCAGATACCATCGTAACCACTCTGTGTTCTCGGGAGATCAAAAATGATATCCATTGCAATACTTTCCCAGGGGCGGGTGGGTATGGGCAAAGGCTGTAACAATCCCTGTGCTTTATGCCTGTCAAACTTGACCTTCTGGCATACCAAGCAACTGCGCACAAACTCGTCCACATCCTTCTTGAGTCTCGGCCAAAAGAAGTATCTCTACCCCTTTCATGGTGGTAGCAATGCCGCGGTGACCCGTAAAAGGCGGACAGTGGCATTCAATCATACCCTTTTCCATCAATGGCTGTGTAACGCACAACATGGTTTTCTCATCAAGTAGCCATCCCGAATGGAATATCCCGCTACTGTCTCCCCATCCCGTATTCGTGTGAAAACGTCTGTAAAATCTGTATGCGTGGCATACTGAATGACCATATTCTCGAAGCTCCTATGGTGAATCGCGGAAATAGCCAGAACCAACTGCTTCCGAGACAAAGCATCTGCCATCAAATTCTTCTGTCCCTGAACATGGACAATCTGGAAGTGAAACTGTAACAAGATGTTCGCCCATCGCATCTGCTTTTCCGATAGCTGCTTTTGTGACAAGAAGTAGCGTAAACTCTGATGGTCTGAGAAAGACAGTAAAATCCGCTCCGAATAGGTAGTGTCGCCACTGAGTAAGAGCATGGATAACCGCCAAAAGCTCTTTCTCATAAACGTGTGTTGTCAATACCGGCCTTGAGAACAATCGGCTCTCATAAGCAATGACATGGACTTCTTGCATTAAGACCGCACCTAGACTACGATCACAAGCATCACAATGTACTTCAAATGACTTCTGCAAGTTAGGCAAAGTCAAAACTGGTCCCCTAGTCAATTTTTCTTTCAATGTCTGGAAGGCAGTCACCTCTGTGGGTCTCCACGAGAAAGGGACTCCTTTCTGTGTCAAGATATGCAAAGGGGAAGCAACCTCTGCAAACTTCCGAATGAACCGCTTGAAGTACGAACACAATCCCAGGAAGCTTCTAACTTCATGGACATTCTTCAAATTGGGCCAATCTCGGATAGTCTCTATCTTGGCCGGATCCATTTGCACTCTTGCTGCTGGCACAATGTGTCCCAAAAAGTGTATCTCTGGTAGGAAAAATTCACTTTTCTTCGCATTAATCACTAACTTTTGATCTCACAATGCCTGAAAGACTTGAAGCAGATGATCTCTATGTTCTGCCTCATCCTTGGAGAAAACAATGATATCGTCAAAGAAAGTGCCAACAAATAGCTTGTACTCTCGAAAAATCCTGTCCATCATCCGGTTAAATGTCGCAGGAGCATTGGTTAGGCCAAAAGGCAACACCAAAAACTCAAATAACCCAAAAGTCGTCCGAAACGTTGTCTTGCAGACGTCTCCCGGCGCGATTCGGATTTGATGATATCCACTCTTCAAATCAATCCCGCTAAAACATGAGGATCCTTGTAATCTGTCGAGTATATCATCGATCCTAGGAATCGGAAATCTGTTTTTGATGGTGATTTTGATGAGAGCTCTATAATCGATGCACATTCTCCAAGATCCGTCTTTCTTCAAAACCAACAGTACAGGAGAGCAATATGGTGAAGTACCAGACCCTTTTCCAAGAGGTCTTTCACTTGGTTCATAATCTCTTCGTTCTGGGCTCGGCTCACACAATAAGGTGGCCGGTTCGGTGGCGTGCTTCAAGGAATCAGATCAATAATATGATCTTTAGGACGAGCGGCTGGTAACTCGCCTGGCAGGCCTTCTGAGAAGCAATTGGCATGAGAGTGGAGAAAATCTTGGCGTTCTTTATCAAGTTTAGACATATTTGTCCTATCCTCATGACTCAACTCTTTCATAAAGATCGAGTAAACAAACAGACTGGATTTCATTAACTTTGAAATGGCCGAAGCCGATACAATAGGGGAGACTCGCCCTTAAGTTTAATGTCAAGTACAATGGTTCTGTCCTTCTCTGTGGTCAATGTCTCTTTCCTCGCCCGATAGTCAACCACATCGTTGTTCTTGTGGTACCAGGGAATTCCCAAGAGAACATCACAACCTTCCAAAGGCATTATGTAAAAGTCCTCATGCCCCAAATACCCCTGCCAATGCAACCGAAGTTTGCCAATGACAGGTGTAATGGCTACGTCTCTGCTGGGTGCCGCTAGAACTGCCTCCGTAAGTGGTCCCATCCGATCGGGAGCAATCTCGAGCCGCGCCGCCAATTCCGGTGAAATGAAGTTGGCCTTGGCTCCTCCATCAAAGAAGACTAGGGCTTCTTGGTCTTTCACTTTGCTCCAAGCTCGACAAAGTTCTGTACTCTTGTCCAACGCGCTGGGATCGATACCCACGCAATTTGGAACCAATCCTGTTTTTCTTCAACGTTCCTCAGTTGCTCTCGAACTCTCAGGTAATAAGCGTCCTCTGTATCTTCTTGGTCATCTGAAGATGGTTCCAAGCAGTTTGTATATCACGTTCATACTCTCGAGTCAGCCAAGAAGAAATAAAAAGCCTCTTGAATTTCAACCATTTAACTCGCCCAGTCTTGTTTAATAGAAGCGTGGACCACCAAGTTCGAGCATTTCCCTTAAAATAAGAGGCAGCTCTCCGTATCTTAGAGTGCTCTGAGTAACGCCCTCCCGCGAAAGCGATGTCAAACTGCTGTACAAAAGACAAAGCCTTCGAAGCATCTCTATAACCGGAAAACGTGTCAAATTTAATTGACATTCCACCTTCCTTAAACTCTTGGGGTTGGCTTGGTAAAAATTTTTCTTCTTTGCATAAAAGCTGTTGTCATCCGAGTCCGAATTGAGTCCTCTGTAGAACTTTCAACCACGGAGCGAGATTTAGACTCCTTTGCCTTTTTCTTGTCCTTTCCGAAGCGTTGCTTTTTGGTTCGCTTTTTGGCTTTTCTGTCTTCTTCGCTCGAGTCAGATGAGCTAGAAGAACTGTTAGAAGAAGAAGAAGAAGAAGAAGAACTGGGTACTCCTTTAAATTGAACACGCTTCTTCTGTTTTCTTGCCTTTTCAAAAGTAGAGTGACGACCCAAATAACCCGGGAAGTCATTGCTTTTCTTCTGCTTTTTGTCGTGCGTTTTAGCTTTGTTTTGCGCGTCAAAAAGCTAAGCAATTCGTGCATCAACCACCTCTTCTAATTCTTTTTCTGTATACCTCTTGGGAGTAAGAGGTTTCTTGAGAGCGGGTTTTCGGGGTGATTTTGTGGTCTTCTGCCACTGTTGTGCACTTCCTCAAAAGAAGTCTGGTTCATATATTTTGCCAATTTCGGGTCCTTGGCAAAATTAAGCATCATCTTTGTTGCATCGCCGATCAATTGACGACGCTCCATCTCCTGACGCTCCGCCTGAGTAGGCCGAGGCGGGCCGTACTCCTTGCCCGAATTTTTGTTGTGATCCCTTCCCGCATCTCCTGATGCTGAGGGAGTTGACTGATCTTTGCCTGAAACCATAGGTGCCGCGGAAAAAAAATTAGGGATCGGATTTTTCGTAGAAGAGAAATCGGCCGTGCTCTAATACCAATGTAACAGACTTGGACACTCCAAGTCGAGAATCTACCACGACACTACAAATAATCACTTCAAACAGTTCACAATTCACAATTGATTCGACACTGGCCCTTGCGGAGTTCCGTGCCTAGAGATATTGGCCCCAAAGATTGGCGCCCCTTTGGGTATTTCTTTTTGTATTAATCTGTGTGTTCAAAGTACAGGAGTGCTGGCAGGCGCTCACACTCAGACTCTGCGTCCAGATACTCTTAGTTGTGAATGGCCTACCCACTTATTTAAAGAGTACAAGGGATGCCAAATGCAGAGCCCCAAAAGCTGGTAAAAATCAAAAGCTTTGAGTATTTTTAAAAGCCTCATAAAAATAAAGCAAAGGCTCTTTCTCCCTCTTCTCTTATGCTTAAATAAAATAAAGCAAAAGCTTCTCTTCCTAAGTCCTTGCGTAGAAACCCACGCAGCCAAAAGCTGGCTAAAAGCTTGCGTAGAGACTCAGCCCTGAACTTCCGCTTGTGGGGCTGCCGTACTGATTTCCCTACGCTGCTGCTGCTTCAGACAGTCCAGCCAGCCACGTCAGCAATCGCAGGTGAGCCACGTGTCAGTCCAGCCAGCCACATCAGCAATGTCAGGTCAGCCTGCAGCCGCAGTTTCCGGGAGTTGCCCCCTCCCCCTCCCTACACGCGAGTGTGTGTGTGTTCGGATGCCACGTCCCAGAGTTGTGACACTACCGTATACCTGTGTGGCTTTTCCCTGCTCCTATCTCTTGATTTAGCCTCATTGTACATATGCTGTTTTTTCATTGGGAGAGTTCCCCCCTCATGATTGTTGTAGCCCTCTCTTGTAGAGGTGGTTGTAGCCCTATGGAAAGTTTCATTAACTAATAGAAGAATCTTTTTCTTGGGGGAAAAAAAAAAGAAATGCATTTTGATTCTCCTTTGCTGGCTGTTGGCATGGATGCAGATGTGCCAATGGGCACCACTTTGTGATGTCCTCTTCCTGCGATTCTCCTGTATGTATTGTACAAAAAGGAATTACTTAGATATCAGATGTTGTTGAGGCTGATGGGCATGTACTATCATTTTAACAGGTGACTTTCTTTTGGTCGTGGTATGCATTATAGACACACATGGCAGATTATTTGCGATCTTGTCTCCCATTCTACCACTCTTTGTTGAGGATTAACTTTGTGGTTGGCATTATGACGGTTCCTCTATGGCTTTTTTATCTGCGAAGAAGGTATATTACCATTTGCAATCATCCTCTTGGATAGCGGATCAGTATGGCATATAAATAAAAGTACTGCATGGCAGAGCACATTAAGGTCATGAACGTGTGGCATGCTAAACTTCCCCTGAAAGAGCGATTGTTCATGCGGAGATGTATCATTGGAGTTCTCCCAACTGGCAAAATTATGCCCGAAGAATTGCTTTGTCATGATCCTGCATTTATTGTAGTATTGCTCTCATACGCATTGGTTTGTTGATTACATCTCTGCATGTCTTCGCACTCGTTTCCCTGGGATATCTTTTGGTTGATAATTTTGCTAGTGCTTCCGCCATTGCTTTGGCTGTATGCATACTTTTTTGCTTGGGTTTGATTTTGGGTGCTCTAGACTGTTTGGAGAGCACGTACTCTTTTCATATTTCAGCAGGTTCAGGTGGACTATGTATTCCTCTTTAAAACATCTCTCGTCAATCTCTTAAATTTGCCCATGACTTAGAAGAGCTCTCCTCCCTTCACTATGAGCTCTACTTTGACTGTTTCTGATTTCCCTCATGTAATGTTTTCTATGGGTTTTCCTCATTTTGAGGTTTCCCATTAGTAATTCAATCCGACATTACTTTTATGAAAGAAAAGTGTATGTGTGTGTGTGTGTGGGGGGGGGAGATAGGGCTCGGAAGCATGTCATAGACGGACAATGCCCACTAGTTTTCATTAAGACATATAAGATGAGGGACTATACGGAGATATGAGATATGAGACATGCACAACTTAAGACGTGAGACATAAGTTAATGCGTCCTTGAGTGGGATCACAAGCCGCACCTGTACCCTTATTTGGCAAATTAGAGCACATGTTAAAAAAATGTGGCTTAGAATTCTTTGGGAAGGAAGGCGGAAATGCACAACTTAATGCGTCCTTGACTAGGACAAGGATCACAGGCTGTAGCTGCCGTACCCGTGTTTCGCAAATTAGAGCACATGATCAAAAAATGTATCTTCTTTTTTTTTTCTGAGAAAAAGGTCCTTCTATTAGTTAATGAAACTGCCCATAGGGCTACAACCAGCTCTACCAGAGAGGGTACAACAATCACGATGGGCAGACTCTCCCAAATGAAAAAACATCATATGTACAATGAGGCTAAATCAAGAGATGGGAGGAGGGAAAAGCCACACAGGTGGACGGTAGTGCCATCTGAGCACACCCTGGACCATGGTGAAAAAAGGCCCAAGACGCCAGAGTCCGAGGAAAGCCTGTCTGCGCTCCCGCATGCGGTCGGAGCTGCCATGGAGTCTCTCGAACTATCCTCTGAGAGTATGGATCAGCTCTAGCCAAAGATCCTGAACAGTCTCAGCTGGTGGTACAGGGCGAGCCTCGAAGATGCGGAAGCAGCGGGCCCGCCAGATGAACTAGAGTGTCAGGCCGCGATGAGCACCCAACACTCCTCTCTCTCACTGCACCACTCCTGTGGAGTAAGCTCTGTAGCAAGTTGGAGTGTAGGTCGACTCCCCCTGCATCATTACCATTCTGCTGGTGGAGGATAGCTCAAAGTGAAGTGCCGAGCTTGTGAGAGTAGACCAAGCAGTTGCCCCCCAAGTGTACTGCCGAGCTGTGGAAGAGTTGGCATCAGTCGAAGAACATGAAGCCACACCTGCTGTGCCAACGACAGTCCCAAAGATAGTGACACTGACTCTCTACAAGATGGTCATAAGCTGCACATGCGGCCGAGAGACCACTATGTATAAGCCAGCTCCCGAGTGTTGGAGCTCGGTGTGCAACCAGCCACTGGAACAAAGTGACTCGCCTAGGACGAGCCTCTCTCTGCGCTGCTAGTATGTGACGTCCCAGTCGAACAGTGTACTGAAACAAAGGGACACCTGGATGGTCTGCTGAGGAGAAAGGGTCCCTCCAAAGCCACTCTCTAGGATCCCACTGTACTCGTGCCAATGGACAACTCTCCCTCGCCTGGCATCCAAGGAGCACTATTAACCGAGAAAGCCACTGTCTTTCTCCAATTGATTAGTGCGCCTGATGCGCAATAAAAGGTCTCAAGAGCCTGCTCACACCTTTGAAGGTTGGCCTCCTAGCCATCCAAGTACAAGGCTGAGTCGTCTGCAAACTCAACGTTCATTAGCTCATCTCCCTGAATTGGGAGCGCTAAGCCACGTAAACCAACGTGCTGTGAAACCAAAAACCTGCTCATTGCCTCAGCATAGAACAGAAAGAAGAAGGGGGCAAGAGGGCAGCCTTGTCTCACCGAACGTGTGAGCATGAAACGATCACCTCTACCTCCTGACAAAAATTTGATTGTGTGCCCGTCTGTACAAAGCTGACACCCCTCTGATCCAAGCATCTGTGTAACAAACTGCTGACGTGTCAAAGCCCAAAGAATGGAGTCAACTTACAGATGTGGCCGAGGGGCCTAAACCCTAATTTCCACCAGAAACCCTAACTGTTGAAACAGTGATGCTGGAAACCCTAACCCTAAAATCTGCAAACCCTAATTCTAGAAACCCTAACTTCAAAAACCCTAATCCTAACCCTAAGGGCAGCAGACAGATTCCGAAAATTACGCTTGACATGATGACGTGGCAAGCTGTACGGATTTCCGCGTTTTGCGCTGGATGATGATGTGGCAGGCTGTACGGATTTTCGTAAATTGCGATGGCAGCTTTTTGGCTTTGCTTTTGAACCAGAAGCTTTTGCGTTTTAAAGGCTTTTTACTATAACTGTTTTTCAAGCCAAGGGTCTTTAAATATGAGGCTAGGGCTTATTCTCTGACATGCTTCCTAGCGAAGGTCCAGAGTCTGGAGTATCGGCTTGTACTGTGTTGATGCAATATAAAGAAATACCGAAAGGGGTGCCAAGGTTTGGGGCCAATACTCGCTGGGGTGGAATTCCTCCACTCCGTGTTGCGTGTCATCTCTCTCTTTCAGTTCAGTTGTAATTGAAGTGCTAAAAGTTTGTTCAGTCTGTTCTTTTCTATTGGCACGTGGTGCCCGTCTTGTGACAGTGGTATCAGAGCATCAGGCGTGTGCTTTTTTGAAAGCATACCGGTCCTACAAAAGAGCAGACAGAGCGGACTCATTAGCCACTCCCACCCTTACTTCATCGCGCATCGGGCGCGCTCCCGTCTTCTCTGCTTATGTCTTACAGGGCATAAGCCATTAAGATCACTTGCAAAAGAAGAATCCCCGATTTGTTTCAAGTCACTGTTTTTCTCAGAAGCAATGCCATGCAGATGTTGATGTCTACAGCTACCAAGCAACACACTCCAAGGACTTGGCAAGCTTTCAAGAAAAATTTTGTCCGAAGTTGTATGGTTTCTGACATCTTCCTTTAGAATGCAACTTCTGGCAGAGTGGGGTATCCTGAAATGCTTGCCATGGAAACCCTAACAGTTTATAACTTGAAATTTCTCGACATCTCTCAGTAGATGTCTCTTCACGAGCAGATGACCTTGGAGGTTCGGTGTGATTGCTATCTCTTGGGACTACCATTGTGCCAAAGAAACACTGTTTGTCCAAGAGCTGATGGACCATGCTGTGCTCGGCTACGACCTCATGGAAGGAACCTAACCCTAATTTTTGGTGCAGGTTTCAAGATGGAAAGTCAATCGATTTTTCAAGCTCGACTGATGTTGAGATTGCTTTTTAAGTTTGAGCTCTATTTGAACTTGTTTGGTGATCTCGTTTGGAATTTGTTTGAAATGGATGGTATCTGTTTTGAACCCGTCTTGGTGCCAATTTGAGGTTTGATACTGGTTTCAATGATTGGTGATTTTACTCTCGGGTGGAGAAGTTATTGTTTTGGTATTGTTTGAACCTTGGAACGACGGAGGCCGATGCCTGGGGAGCGTTTTGTTGTATGTTTGAAAACCTCCGAACGACGCAGGCCGATGCCTGGGGAGCGTTTGGTTGTATGCTTGTAAACTAATGGTTGTTGTGACTCCCGGCCCGGACCTAGATGGTTATGCGGGAGGAGTATTAAGAAGTCTGAACAGTGGTTACTCTCAACACCTCCAAACGACGCAGGTTGCGGTCTAGGGGGTGTTTGGTTGTAAAAGGAATATCTCTCTGCCCGGACCTTGTTAGGTTATGCGGGAGGAGTGTTTATCGGCGGCTTTATGTTTCTATGTCTTGTAACATGCATATGAGGCTAGGGCTTATTCTCTGGCATGCTTCCTAGCGAAGGTGCAGAGTCTGGAGTACCGGCTTGTATTGTGTTGATGCAATATAAAGAAATACCGAAAGGGGCGCCAAGGTTTGGGGCCAATACTCTCTGGGGTGGAATTCTGCCACTCCGTGTCGCGTGTCATCTCTCTCTTTCAGTTCAGTTGTAATTGAAGTGCTAAAAGTTTGTTCAGTCTGTTCTTTTCTATTGGCACGTGGTGCCCGTCTTGTGACATCTGAGAAGCCCATCTTGCGTAGAGTGCCCTCCAAAAAGTCCCAGTCAACTCTGCCGCAGGCCTTCTTAAAATCGAGAATTAGAATCACCAGATCCTCACTACGAAGCCGCGCGAGGGCAGAAGCCTCCCAAAAAGTAAAGATGTTGTCAAGGATACTATGCTCCTTGACAAAACCTGTCTGTGTCCCATGTATAATGCTCTCTAGAAGTGGCTGAATCCTCAAACTCAGAGCCTTAGCAAGAATTTTGTAGGCTGAGTTAAGGATGGTGATGGGGCGCCACCGTCGAATCTCATCTAAGGAGCCACCCTCCTTGGGAATGAGGTAAATCAGGCCCTCACTCATGCTGTCAGGCATCTCTCCTGTGTGCAGGTTGAACTGAAAAGCACTGCAAAGATCTGAGCCAAGCAAGTCCCAGTACTCCAAAGAAAAGCTGGGAGTCAAGCCATCCTCACCTCGAAAGCTACCACGGGGGAGGTGCTCTAAGAGTCGTGTGTAACTCCTCTAGCTGAAGAGGCAGCTCAAGCCTCTGGCGCATCTCCTCTGTCACAAGACAAGGCATCTGTGCCCACACATGCTCTCTACAGGCATCGTGACGCTCTGATTTAGGCTCTGCAGACAATAGATCACGGTAGAAGTCAGTAGCAACTGCACGCATGTCCTCTGGCTCTAAAGCAACTACCCATTGGGCCTCCTCAACTGGCTGACCTTGGCATGCGTATGCCGAAGTCCCATTGCCTCAAAGAAAGCGCCTGTCACTCTGTCACCCACCTGGGTCCACTGAGATGCCTGTCAAACTCATGGCGCCTCTCCTCTGTGCTGACGAGCTCCTGGTGAGCCTATTGTAACTGCTCCTCCAACCAAGGACTGTCTGGATCCTGCTCCTGCATCCTCTGCAATGTATCTTAGAATTCTTTGAGAAGGAAGGCAGAAATGTATGCAAGGCTTAGCTATAGTCGGCCAAGGGCTAGCAAAGGCATTGTCTTGTCTGCATAAGAGTGTGTGTATTTGTGTGTGTGTGTGGCCCTCCCCCGTCCCTAAGGAGAGGTCCACTTGGTGGAGGATAGGCCACCAAGTGGACCTATCTCCCACCAAAACTCTTATTGTGTCTGCCAATGAAAATTGAAAAGCTTTAGGCATTGGTGTTTGAAATTTTGGGATAACTAAAAGGGGATTGTTACTAATGCTTCGTACAATGTTGCAAGTGGACTTGAGATTGTGAATGTCAAAAATTTTAATTGATAAAGGGTTGGCTCTCCTTTTCCCAACCTATGACTGTAACTTTTTTTTTTTCATCAGTCCAACTCCCATTCTACAAAAAGAAAGTGCAGTTTTATTGTCTAACTTTGGTACTTAATATATTTTCTTATTACTTTTTTATTGTCTTGTACTGTGTGTTGGGCATATTTCCTTGAAAGCTTGTGCTTTTAGACCTCTTGGAAGGTCTGGAGCCAGTTTATTCTATTTTTTGTTTGAAAATTATGCGCGACTATATTAGAAAGAGTTACATCAACATGAGATGGAGCTCGTTCTCCGAGCAGGCACACTGCCTCAATAGTCATGTTCGTTACAAAAAATAGATACAAAATCATTATCATCACTTTCAAATTTGATCCGCCTGGACACTTGAAAACAGAGACTTTCTGAATATGTTCTTGGTAAATGTCTCGTTCCACAAACATGAGCTCGCTTTCCCAAATTTCCAGTCATGTACTGGCTTCAGAATCGACTGCGCAGCCAGACGCTCATCCGCCTCCATCTTTTGGAAGAATGTGTAAAGATGGAGAGAAAAGATGCAATGAAGTTCTCATATAGCCATTTTTTGAACTACACATTATAACAGCTCTATAGACATCTCTGCCAACTTGTCAATGTCTGTATGGCAAGCTACGTTATGCTGTACAAATTAAAAGGCAGCAGTGCAGATTCATTGGGAGGCTTGGCTACTGCACCTAAAGTTTTGAGAGCAGTGTTAGAAAAAAACTGGGGTAAAATCGTAAAATCCTGATTAGATTTTGAGCTTGCCTTGAAGAAAACCGGCAAATTTACACAAGTTTTAGTGAAAATACCGGCAAAAGCTTCAAATTTTGACCTAAAAACCAGTAAATTTCAAGTTTGCCCTTGTTTTCTTCGGTTAGGAAAAATGTATTTTTCTAGCCATGGAGCACACCCAAAGAGCATAGCTCAGTTGGTTGGGCCTTCGTGAAGTAATCCCAAGGTTGAGGGTCCGAGGGTCATGGGCTGCATTCGATGGGTGCTACCAACTTCTCCATTGGTGGAGTTGTTCCCACTGTATGGCCCCTGGTAGGTATGATGTGTATAGCAACTCCGGTTGTAAAGTAAAGTTTCTGTAGAAGCACAAAATTTTTAGCTTTCTAAAACAAGCCAAGTAGTGAAGAAGGAAGTTAGGCATACACTTGACTTTTGCATGTCAAGCATTGAATGATTCTTCTTCGGTATTTTAGTTTTTTATAAATGCACCTTGTTTAATTTGGATACTACAAAAAACACAGATTTTTAGAATGGTTTGACTATAAGGAAAGGTTAGTGTCCTTTTAGCTGTAAAATTTTGAGAAATTTATGTATGAGAATGAAAAAGAGACAGAAAGAATTTGTACGAGGACCTTGGAATCAGTCAACTCTATTCAAAATTCCTCATTGATTGCTCTGTAACTTATGAAGGAGAATTCTATGAGCACTAATTTTATATTAAGTAAAATTGCTGCGCTTCAAAATTTGGTTCTTACGATCAAATATTTTTGTTTGACGAACAAGCTGTTGTTGAAATCAAGCATGGCCAATTCTGAGGAGTTTTTGTTTTTTTTTGGGCAGATAGTTTTACTAGCAAGGTCACATCAAACGGTAGCTTTCTTTCGTGACCATCACCCTAGGTGCTCAACTGCGGCGCTTTGAAGCTCATGCGAACTCTGCATAGAGACCGGAAGCTCATTGTAAACAGCTGTAAGGTTGTGAAATTTACGTCTAGATGGTCCCAAGCTTTGTGCAGCGACACAAAAGGATAAATGGTCGAGCTAGACCCTCTGCAAACACAATTACTCGCGTCCCTTGCAAAGGGCCCTTCCGTCGGTAGCTCAAGAGAACTATACAACGTCACACGAGCCCAAGATGGTTATGGGTGAGCGTTATATGCATGGTTCCATATTTATTAGGTTGATTAATCATGATAATCCCTGCATGGCCTTGCGTGAAGTAAAAGATACCATTTTTCGACCTCCAAGCTACCTAATTAGCTTTTCTACTCACAGTTTATGTGCATGCTTATCCCCTTTTCTGACGAGTGGCTGGGTTTTTTACACAAAAACTAGCCCATGCTTGATGTAGTATGAGCTTTGGCTTATTACTTTATTCCTCTATTTTTATCATGTGGCTTTCTTGATCAATGCTTCTGCAAGGGGACTCAACTATACACTAATTTTTTGTCTGCTGTGGTTTTTTGCAATTTAACTTGCATGTTAGTCCTTGCACATGTTGCCCAAACACGGGAAGGTGGTCTGTAAACACCTTTCAAAAGCAGGGTTTATGCAAGAATCCACGCTATTTGTTGGGACTTACGACCACAGTCCTCAAATTTTGGTGTCAAAAATTAACATTTGAAGAAAACTTATTGGGTCATTTTCAATAGGCAAAATTCAACCCTTGATCTTTTTCAACCTATACAGTATTATGTCCAATCTTTGGGAACTTCAAGCTTCTAGAAGAAGATAATGTCATGTAAGACTTTTACAACACCCTGGCTCCTACATTGAAAACAACACCAAATTGATGGTATATAGTAACAACTTTGGTAGTGTACAACACCAAATTGAGCATTGTAAAATAGTAGTTATTAATTTGGAATGTAGATTTTGGCGCTTTAGAACACCAATTTGGTGTCGCACATCAGAAAAACCTGGGTTGGATAAAATCAGATTTTGGTACCATAAGGAGCCTTTTGGTAATTTGAAAGGGGAATTTAGACGGTGTACAGGTGCAATTTGGTTTTGAGAAGTTTAATTTTGGTACTTCTCTCATTTGTATGTACAATTTGGTACTTTAATATATCATTCTTGTGCTCCTTACGACCAAATAAAGTACCATTCAATATCATGTACAAGGATGTTTTTGGTACTATATCAAAATTGATAACGCATGGTACTACTAATTGGGTCGTGTATGCTATCATTACTGTATAGTAGCACTTTAACTTTGGTACTACATAGTACGTAGTAGTGCTATTGAGTAAAATACCAAAATTTTCTTCTGCAGTTTTGTGTAGGTGTATACCAAATTTTGGACTATAAAGAAACACTGGATTTCATGCAACAAACTACAAAATGGCACAAGCACATGAAGGAAGAGAGAGAGAGAGAGAGAGAGAGAGAGAGAGAGATTGAGAGATTGATTTCCCTCTAGAACATTGTGGCTCATTATTCATTTATAACATATTGTAATGAATAATTGGTAAGTGAGGTTAGTTCAATATTGTGTGTTAGACATTTCCATTTGAGGCCCAAGATATTGGGTTTTAATCGATCAAGCTCCCACTTAAATGCCAATATGTCTTTAAGCAAGCTATGGTAGTTTATACAAGGTATGCAGAATGTGAGTCTCTACCCAATGCATATAAGCACTTGATTATTTGGAAAATTCTTAAAGTATAGACTGTTTGTAAAAACAACTGTGTGAACCTTCACAAGCCTAATGATTCTTTCCTCACACACCTTGCAAATAAAGCGATGCCTCACATCAATATGCTTTGTCTTTGCGTGAAACTCTAGGTTCTTTGCTAGGTAGATAGCACGTTAATTGTCACAAGGGGAAATTGGAACCTCTATAGTACTACGCAAATCTCTCATTAGAAATGTAAGTCACATAAATTTCTTTTTGGCACTTTTTTGCAACAATATGTTTTTGTGGTAGATTACAATGTGCAAACCTGAAAACAAAATCACCATGAAATTGCATCACGAGTGAATGTAAGTTCTATGTGTAATCTACATATGTGTAGCTAACTACACATGCATTATTCTTTTGAAACAGTGCGTTTTATGAAGTCTATAATTGATTTTGATATCCACCTCAAATAATGTAGCCTAGCTCCAGTTTCTTAGGTGCTTCAATTTTCTTTAGCTTTTCATTCATTAAAAAAGAAATTGCTCACTCACTTGATAGGTTACATGATTGTAGCACTTGCCCTTTCTACTCAAGGGAACAATGCCTTTAGATCGAGGTTAGTTTGGAACTCATCTCAGAACATGCACATAAACATGATGCATCCAAAAAATTTAAGGAGTTAAAAAACAAGTTTCCTAAGAATAAAATTCTCTTGAGGTGTCATATCATGCATTGTAGTGATAGTAGTCTTGTTGTTAATAATGTAGACAATTGTAGAGACTAACTCATTAGGCATGCTCTTCTCATTTATCAATGCTCTTGCAACTTTTGTTGCATGTTTATTCTTTTATTTGAAAAAACCAGTTTTTTAATGGGGTATACTTGCACAAAAACCACCTTTACATTCCATGCTTTTTCAAAAGTTTCTTTACACATTGGAGAATTACTCTTCCTCTACATTTGATCGTAGGATTTGGACACAATTCCCATTCTATTTTTCAACCATGGTCTTAAAATTCAAAGAGTGATCAAACTCTTTGCATCTATCCCTCATGAGTTACAATCATACATTCCTTAGATTGTCATCAAAGACATAAAACTATTGCATCCTTCACCACGAGGTAGTCTTTGCACGACAACTTACTTTAAAATCTGCTAACTCCAACACATTTTCCTCACATTCTTATCATCATTACAAGGTTATTTCTCGTCCTTTTGAGTTTGAGAAGCCCCACAAACTTATGTATACAAGTTACTTGAAGCATTGAAAATCCTGTAACAAGTTCTTGACTTGGTATTGTTTTCTTCCTTTACACATATGCATGCCCAATATGATTATGCCTAATTTCAATATATGCAACAACTTTGCAATCTTGTGCAAACATGACAGTTTTTATTTTGAGTATCTACATCATAAGTGAACACTTTTCCCATCTTCTTTCTTGGAGGATTTGGCTTGCCTTGCATTAATATAGAAAACTTGAAGTGAACATGGCTTGAAAATGGTTTTTATTTTGAGTATCTACATCATAAGTGAACACTTTTCCCATCTTCTTTCTTGGAGGATTTGGCTTGCCTTGCATTAATATAGAAAACTTGAAGTGAACATGGCTTGAAAATGCTATTCAACCGTCTTCCCAACTATTTTTGATGCCAAATTGGTGATCTTTTGGCATTATTTTTGGAGCATTATATGTCAATTTATGCCTTGTCAGCACTCTTGATACTTTATGCATTGATTTTACGTTTCTTTTGGATTGAGATTTTGCTCCCCATACAGAGGAGACTATCGGTTTTTTCTCGCGAGTCCTAGTTTGCTTACAATGCTCTTTTGCATTGACATTGTAGTGATTTTGCAGTTAGCTCTTGTGAGAAAGAAGATTACTACATTAAGAAATTTGATGGCACATATTCACTATATGGAAGCAGAGAATGCTTAATGTGCTAATCAACAAAGGACTTGCCATGCCATTGAAAGAGCACAGAGAGGGTTTGTACACTGACGATCAGTGGGAAGAGCTTGATGCTCATGCCATAGTAACTATTAGGTTACCCCTTGGTGACTCTATATTCTTTAGGATTATGGACAAGACTAATGCTAAAGAACCGTGGGAGCCTTTATGCTCAAAGTGGGATGGTAAGAGTGCATCAACCAAAGTGTTTCTGATGAAGAAGCTTATGCGACGTTGGTGCAACCAAAGTTGGTCTGTGAAGGGAAGTGCTCTACATCGAGCTACGGATGCTAACACGCCCATGAAAGGCGAGCATGTTGTGGCGGAAGTGTATGTCTAATGTGGTTTTTTAGGCCAAAAAGGCCCCATAATGGTCCAAGTGGGATAGTAGGTAGAGATGCTTGAAATGCTGAGTCAATGCTCTGGAATGTAGTATTCCAAATGCTCTGGAAGCTCGTCCAAACGGCTCGTCAAACGGAGCCCCGTGGTGAAAGATATCAAAGTTCAAAGCTAGAATGCTTTGCAGATCCTCGATGAGCAGGGCAGGTACCGACAGGTGGCCAAAACTGGAATCAGTGGATACACATGTAAAGCTCAAGCTATGGAGCATGCCAGTCTTTTCGGTTTGCCATTCAAAGCTCAGACGGGCAAGTTATGGCCTGTGGAATTTTTGCTGGGGGTCGGGTATGTGCTCACCGGGCCGTGTTGGTAGGCGCGCGACAGAATCTTTTTTGAGCTCGCTAGAGTTTTGGAAAATCGCATGCAAGATGGGGAGTCAGCCAAAACTTGCGGGTCGCCGCTCGGAGTCGAACGCATCATGGTACACCCAATTTAACTTGGCGGACAATCGCAACGAAGGCGAATCAGTTTTTTCCCCCCACTTTTGCGACTTGATGTTCGAGGGTGTGAATTGATCGAAAGAGGCAAAGTTTTCGAGGTTTGGAGCTGGCTTTGGTGTGGCTTGGCGAGAAGGGGGTTCAACGAACTTGAGCACAGGGAGCACGGATTGCATGATTGCATGGGAAACAAAGCCTAAGAACCTTTTTGGTTGTGAATTTAGAAAAGGGTGGCTGGACTCAAGGGGGAAGAAGAAAAAAAAATAAGTTAAAGGCTAAGTTAAAAAAGGGAGGTTTAAGTAAGAAAAGGAAAGCCCAAGGCACAATAGCGGCGGCGTCACTGCTGAGAGAAGGGTTTTTCTTTTGTTTTTCTTTTGCTTGAGGGTAAGAAGAAAAGGAAGAGAATTAGGCGGAGAAGAAAATCTTCGTGTGCTCGGGGGTCGGAGCCGACATGGGTGGTCCACGAAGAGGCTGGAAAGGGCGAGAGCTCTATAGAAAAAGAAGCCAGCGAGCGCTGCCAAGATGAGGAGCTATTGCCGAAGTGAAGCCAATGATGGATGTTCCCGTCGAGGTATGTGTCGACGGAGTCGAGCAGTGAGGGAGGTGTGTGCCTATCTGTACGGATTCCTGATGGCCATGGTGCGACCTAGAGCAGGCCATATGGATTTTGTACATGGTGTTTTCCTTTGAAGAAGAAGCTATCATTGTCGGTTTTTGGTGTCGTCTCTCCCCCCTTCCCCCCTTTCTTCTTTGCTTGTCTCCAGGGTGTGTGGTGCCGGTGTGTGTGAGCATGTGCATCCCTCCGGCCCCCCTGTGTGTGTGAGAGAGAGAAAGAGAGAGAGGTGTTGAGTTGTGGAAGGGCTGGAAGCGGGCAAGATCGGTGTGATCGCTGTATGAGGATTGTGCAAAGCGTGAGTGCATTGGGCAAAGTGCAGGTGAGGCCGTGCTAGTGTGAGTTTCTTGTTTGGAAGGTGTTTTGAGAGGACAGGGATGCTGTGAATACCCTGAGCTATATAGGGACAGCTGTTTGTGTGTCGGGTGTGTTCCCCATTTCCCCTCTCCATCTTCTGGCGCTCCCACGGAGGAGCACACTGATGCTCCTGTTTGAAGACAAAGCGATGATTTTGGTGATGCCAAAGGTGCGGCCTTTGAAGAGCAGCTGCTGGTAGAGAAGTAATGGCTTGGACGGAATTTCCCATTTTCACTGGGGTCGAAGATGTAGGAACTTGGCTCCAAGACTATGGGTTGTTTGTGCTGGAAAGCGGTTTGTCGAGGGAAGAAGGTGCGGTACAAGTGTTTCCTC
The DNA here is from genome assembly GCF_014529385.1 of Adiantum capillus-veneris. Classification (NCBI taxonomy): domain Eukaryota; kingdom Viridiplantae; phylum Streptophyta; class Polypodiopsida; order Polypodiales; family Pteridaceae; genus Adiantum; species Adiantum capillus-veneris. The sequence continues at coordinate 114,930,523 of NC_140956.1, read as the reverse complement.
TCCTGGTTCGTGGTAAAGCGAAGCTATGGTTCGATGGACTTCCTAATGAGGAAAAGGTGGATCATAAAGCACTAGAAGCAGATTTTCGAAGCAAATATGTAGCAAATGCACAGTTGGATGAAGTAAAGAGAAGGCTGGACAATTTGAAGCAAAGCTTGGAAGGTGATTTCCAAGCGTTCGAGTGGGAGTTCGAAGCCCTTTGGGGAAAATTAATCAAGGTAACTGTGCAAAAAATGCTAGTCTTTTAAAGTTGAGAAAATTCATGGATTGCCTGCATGAGGAAGTGCATGATAATGTGAAGATAGATGGCCCGGTGTCATATGAAGAAGCGGTGGCTCTGGCGAAAGGGCGGACCAAGAAGATTCTCAAGAAGCGTGAAGCTAGACAGGGTTTGCCAGGTGTTGTGATCCCAAAGTAGGTTGATGCAGTGGTAGCCGAGCCAAGGATGGTGCAAAGAGAAATGCATGTGCGAGAGGAACCGAGGGTTATGTGGCTACAGAAAGACTGGATGGTTCCAATGCCGAGAATGCCGATTAGAGCAGTTCCAGTTGTGAAGGATGGACAGATAGTTCCAGATCGGGCAAAGGACGTGCTACCAAGTTCAAGTGAGGCTGTAGAAGCTCCATCGAAGTGTGGTAAAGGCCAAAGAGCACGATTTGCAGACGAGGTTGGAGCAGTGTGAAGGAGTACGAGCGGAAGTGCAACGCGAGAGAGAGTGCGAGAACAAGAGCACGACGATATGGTGAACTCGCTCTACTGTAATGTGTAAAGCATAGTGAGTTCTTATTAGGTTTTTACAAAAGAATATGTGTACATATCTGGCGGCCCGCCCACTTACCTAGGCGACCACATTGGGCTTTATACCCCAACAACCTCCCACTTAAAGTCCAATGTGGTACTTTAAGTATGAGAGAAGCTACTATACAAGCTAATATACAAGAGATGTAGAGAAGTGATGTACTACCCTACACCTAACTGCTTGCGAAAATGCGCAAAGCTCTCTGAGGGAAGTCCTTTTGTAAGTAGATCAACAGGATTTTATGTGGTGTGAACTTTGACAAGCTGAAGTTGCTTATCCTCGAGCATTTCCCTGATGAAATGATACTTCACATCCACATGCTTTGTCTTTGAATGATAAACTAGATTGCGAGCCAATTGTATAGCACTTTGACTATCACAATATAACACAGGCATCTCTTCTTTGATTACCAAATCTGTTACTAGTCGATTAAGCCAAATTGATTCTTTGCATGCCTCTGATGCTGCAACATATTCAGCCTCTGTAGTAGACTGAGTAACACAATCTTGTAATCTAGAACGCCATGATACTGCTCCACCAGCCAATGTCAAGACATACCCTGACACAGACCTTCGGTTGTCTAAGTCACCTGCATAATCTGAGTCTGTAAAACCCTTTACACTTAGCTCATGACTCCCATAGCATACACGCATACTCTTTGTAGATTTCAGGTATCTCAATATTCCTTTCACTGCCTCCCAATGTTTCTTGCCTGGGTTTGACATGTATCGACTTACTACTCCCACTGCAAATGCATTGTCTGGGCGAGTAGCAATCATTGCATACATCAAACTACCCACTGCAGACGCATATGGAATCTTATCCATTTCAGCCTGTTCTTCCTCAGACATAGGACAATCTTGTTTGCTAAGTTTCACATATGGTGGCAATGGAACACTCAATGCCTTTCCCTTCTCCATATTGAAACGTTGCAAAACCTTGTCAATATACTCTATTTGAGATAACCAAATCAACTTCTTTGATCTATCTCTCTCAATGCGCATACCAAGTATATGACTTGCCTCACCCATGTCTTTCATGTCAAACGATTTTGCCATCTTTGACTTCAAAGCTGAAATTTCTTCCAAGTGCTTGCCAGCAATCAACATGTCATCCACATACAAAATAAGGATCAGCCAACTACCATCCTTAGCCTTCTTTGTATATAGACAGTGATCGAACTCACCACGTTTGTAGCCTTGAGAAAGCATAAACTTGTGGAATTTATGGTACCATGCCCTCGGTGATTGTTTTAAGCCATAAAGACTCTTTAACAACTGGCATACCCAATCTTCCTTGCCTTTCTCAACAAACCCTTCTGGCTGCTGCATGTAAATTTCCACATCTAAACCACCATGCAAGAACGCTGTCTTGACATCCATTTGGTGTAACACCAAATCTAATATGGCAACCAATGCAAGAAAGCATCTCAATGTAGTCATCTTGACCACCGGAGAGAAGACTTCATCAAAGTCAATGCCTTGTTCTTGCTTAAAGCCCTTGGCAACAAGCCTTGCTTTGTACTTTGGCTCACTATCATGAGCGGTGATCTTATACCTGTAAACCCATTTACAAGGTAGAGCCTTTTTGCCCTGTGGTAATTTAACTAGCTTCCATGTCTTGTTTTTATGCAGAGCTGTCATCTCTGACTGCATGGCCAATTGCCAATTCCCGGAGTCCTTCATTTGCACTGCTTCCTTGTAACATGAAGGCTCATTGCAATCAGTCAACATGACATAGTTCATAGATGGAACAAACCTATCAGGAGGTCGCGTGACACGTCCAGATCTACGCACAATAGGTGGCTCAGGCTCAGCCACAACCTGTGGTTCCACTCTATCCTGTCCTTGCTCCTCTTGAGGCTTGACATTTTGTCTTGCACGTGTAGGTCCATCTTCTTGGAAGACAACTCTTCTAATCTCCTCAACCCTCTCTGGTTTAGAATGATATTTGGATTCATTAAAGTGAACATCATTGCTACAGATAACCTTTATGGATTCAGGATCCCAAAGTCTGTACCCCATCTCACCAGAATTACCATAGCCTAGAAAGATGCACTTTCTACTCTTTGGCTCAAGTTTGTTCCTAAATTCCTTTGGAACGTGAGTATATGCCTCACAGCCAAAGACTCTGAGATGCTTGTATGAGGGCATTTTGCCTGACCATACCATCTCTAGCACTGAATCCTTCTGCAAAACCTTGCTAGGAGATCTATTTACAAGATGAACAACTGTTGATACAGCTTCAGCCCAAAACCCATTTGGCAACTGTGCATTAGACAACATACTTCTGACCTTCTCTTGCATGGTCCTATTCATCCTCTCAGCAACACCATTTTGAGGAGGATTGTAAGGAGCAGTAAGTTCACATTTTATACCTTTTGACTCACAAAAGTCCTGAAAGGCCTTTGAAACATACTCTCCACCATTGTCAGTGCGTAAGCATTTAAGCTTCTTGCCACTCTGATTCTCCACAAGTGTCACAAACGTTTTGAAAACACTAAACGCTTCATCCTTGTGCTTGAGAAAGTAAACCCATACTTTCCTCGAGTAATCATCTATAAATGTCATAAAGTAAGAAGCTCCCCCTAGAGATAGTTTAGGCATAGGTCCACACAAATCACTATGAACAAGTGCCAACTGTGTATCTCTTCTACTGCTTCTATGCTTATGTGGCTGCTGTGTTTGCTTACTATACAGACAATGTTCACAGAATTCAAAATCATTAAATGAAAAGCCAGGCAAATAACCAGAACGAGACAAGATTTCCATTCCCTTCTTGGACATATGTCCTAACCGGCTATGCCACAAAGAAACGTTCGGCTGCTCGGTTACATTGATTACATTTTTAGAGACATTTGATACATAAATCATGTAAAGTCCTCCAGACTTTACTCCATGTGCTACTGTCATAGAACCCTTGGATATCTTCCACATGTTCTGTCCAAAAGTGGTGACGTAGCCAGCATCATCAAGTAAACCTGTGCTGATCAAGCTCTTTGTAATTGCGCGAACATGTCTCACATTCTTCAACGTGAAAGAAGAGCCATTCTGAAACTTCAATTGAACATCTCCAACACCTAAGATCTCACATGTCTGCCCATTACCTAGCCGAACATGATCTTTAGTGGTCACATAAGAGGTAAACCACTCCTTGTTTGGAGACACATGAAGTGATGCCCCTGAGTTTATAATCCAGTCACTCTGTGCATTTCCATCAGATGTTGTAAGAAGAGTTGAGTCCATTGTATTCTTCAAGAAGTAGATGTCTCCTGACACTAGACTGTCATCCTCTGCAATAGTGTTTGTCACATTTATTTCTTGAATCTTTACTGAGGACTTGTTCTTCTCACCATGGTCTTCAGCTTTCTCTTTGCCTTTTTCTGCTTTCCATTCTCTGCAGTCTCTTTTCATGTGACCCTTCTTGCCACAATGGTAGCATTCTATGTCACTCTTGCCTTTAGCACTCCGGGACTTGCTACGAGACTGATTCCTCTTTCCACCTTTGTACTTTTCTTTGGTCCTTCCCCTGACAACTAAGGTTGTTCCTTTGCCTTTGTCCATTGTCTTTCTATTGGTTTCTTCAGTAAGCAGACTTCCTTCTACACCTGCTATGTTCAAACCATCTGGAGGTGCAGAATTACTCAAAGCTGTGCGAAAAGTGTCCCAACTTTCCGGCAATGTGATCAGCAGGAACATAGCTCTAATAGGTTCATCAAACTTGACACCTTGAGCTGACAACTGACTATAGATTGTGTTGAATTCATTCAGATGATTGGACATAGGTGTCCCTTCTTTCATCTTCAAGTCAACAAGCTTCTTAAGCTAGTATACCTGTGAAGCTGCACTCTGCTTCTCATAAAGATCACTCAGCTTTAACCATGCTTGATAAGCCAACATCTCGTCTGCTACATTGAAGTAAACGCTTTCTGTCAAAGTCAACATAATGGTAGAAAGTGCCAATTCATCCATTTCGCTCCATTCATCTTCGTCCATATCTTCTGGTTTTATCCCCTTGAGCTTTATAGGTTTTATCTGCTTCTTTTGTACCAACACGTGCCAAATCTACTGCTTCCACAATGGGAAATTGGTTCCATCCAGCTTCTTGATATTGTAAAGAGCAGTGTTCTGTGATCTAGCCATAGCTACGCTTCACAATGGTTTACTTTATTGGGAAAAATTCGGCACCCCTATAAACTGTCCTCTGAACCAATATCAACCTGTCAAATGAACCAAGAAAGCTTTAGATTCTGCATAAATTTCGGCAGAGTTTCCTTTGTAAAATGGCTCTGGTGTACTAAAAAACAGACCAAAAAACAGCTCAAAAAACACTGTCGTTGCCGCGACTGGATATTCCCCTCAATCTTCCCCTATGTTGCTTACGGTATTTAGTTCGTCTGGGGTTGCAATCAATGCTGACAAATTTTTTTTTTTTTTTTTCATCTTTGCTACAGAACTCTCTGACACTGTAAGCTGTGGGTAAACCTGTCCTGCACCTGTACTGTCTCTGACTGTTCTGTCACTGTCCTGTAAGCATAGACTGCGACAATGCCTCAACGGCACTAAAGTAAAGATGCAATCCCAACTGTCTAACTCACAGTCAATACATCCTAGCTGCCTATCTAAGGGTGCTCGAGGGATCGCTCCAAGAACTGTATCACCGAAAGGATCTCAACATTCGAGAATCCCCAAGCTCAATAAAACCTCACTCGACCCTCAACAAAGGCTGCAGTAAATCTGACAGTACATAGACTTCCCGTAAAGTCATACATCCACAAATTTCCCACTGTATGCTGTAACCGCTGCGGCGGTTGTTTGCTGCGTGACTCACAGCCAGCAAACCCTCAACAGACATACATCATCTCTGACAATACATCCCATGTGGAATTACCTGCAATGTCAGGATGAAATCTGGAATATCAAACAGCAAACACAAGCTACCTGATGAACTAGTGGATGTCGCCTACAGTCTGTGTGTAGATGCGTCCGTGTCGTATGTGACACGCCTCCAAGAACTGTGAGTCGTCCTTCGATGTGTAGACAACCACAAATCAACACCCTAGGAGTGTCGATATCCTCAGCACCTGCAGTCGTAGGCCGAAAACCCCAAAGTTGCAGAATTGGATCTGCACCCGCTGAGACCACGTAGTCGAAAATGGCCTGCACAGAACTTTGTCGAAGCCGAACGGTGAGTGCTGCCCCGAGCCTCGATCTAAGCTCTGATACCAGTTGAAGAAGTACGAGCGGAAGTGCGACGTGAGAGAGAGTGCGAGAAGAAGAGCACGACGATATGGTGAACTCGCTCTACTGTAATGTGTAGAGCATAGTGAGTTCTTATTAGGTTTTTACAAAAGAATATGTGTACATACCTGGCGGCCCGCCCACTTACCTGGGCGACCACATTAGGCTTTATACCCCAACACAGTGAAGCTAGAGGAGATTCCCAAGCTCGAGACAAAGGAAGAGATTGAGTCGAGTGACAATAGCTCTATGGATGTGGACACGAGTTGGGATACGGGGTCCTCTCAATCCAGATATGATGAGTTTGAGCTCTTGCATGTGAGTAGAGAGGCAGTAAATGTGTGCCAAGAGCAGCATGAAGTGCAAGCCAAAGTGCATGATGGAGACCTAGTGGAGCGGTCTACAGGCGATGATATGTAGGTAAAGGTGATGTGCAGTGCCATGCTAATGGCCATGTTGGTTAAGACTGCAGTGGAGTGTTCCATAGTGGTATGGAGCAACCTTGACTATGGGAGAGGACGAGGATAATGCGATAGAGAACGAGTTTCTCTCTTCCTTGATGGAGCATGATGTAGCAATTGAAGAGATGCTCAAAAGGCAGGTAATTGAAGCCGACAGGCAGGTGGTGTTGGTAGACCTTGAAGGGTCAATTGATGAGGGAGATCTCAATGATGCTAGAATTGAGTGCATGGCAGGTGAGAAGGGCAATGTGGAGCCGAAGATAGAAGAGTTTCCTATGCAGTCAGTGCACTCTATGACAGGTGATGGGGATTCCAAGGCAGTGTCGGAGCTTTCCAAGGAGCTTTGTGAATGGTGGTTGATGGGGATGCTGATAAGCGTAGCTGCGCAATGGGCTCTCGAGTAGGTGCATGATTTGCTTGAGGAGGATCTTGCTTTACACGATTGGGAGGATGGGGCAGGTATGCATGGTATGATCGATGTGAGTGATGGTGTGTCTGATGGTAGTGATGGTAGGTTTGGTGGTTTTTTTGAAGTGGCGAGTTTGTCGATGGATGATTGGTGCAATGAGGTTATGCTATTGGTAGTTTGGGTATGTGGTTGGTATATATGCCTTGGTGCGACACTATGTGAGCCTGATGCAGGTGGATGGACGGGATCAATGTCAAGTGTTTGACCCAGGCGGTTGATGACAGATAAAGCAGGGGGTTGGGCAACCCGCATGAACAAAGGCAGCAGGTAGCAGATGCCAGGTTTTGTATATATGTTAGGTGGTTTTGTGATGTGCAAAGAGTTTGTTTTGGTGTGGCAGTTTTTTTGGTACAATAAGCCTATGCGTTGTTGAACATGAATGCTCAACGAGGGGGTGGGCAATGATGGTGCAACCAAAGTTGGTATGTGAAGGGATGTGCTCTATGTCAAGCTATGGATGCTAGCACGCCCATGTAAAAGGGCTAAAGCAGGAATGAAGGCCTTGGGCGAGCATGTCGTGGCGGAAGTGTATGTCTAATGTGGTATTTTAGGCCAAAAAGGCCCCAGAATGGTCCAAGTGGGATTGTAGGTAGAGATGCCCAAAATGATGAGTCAATGCTTTGGAATGTAGTATTCTAGATGCTCTGGAAGTTCGTCCAGACGGCTCGTCGAACGGAGCCCCGTGGTGAAAGATATTAAAGTTCAAAGCTAGAATGCTTTGCAGATCCTCGATGAGCAGGGCAGGTATCGACAAGTGGCCAAAACTGGAATCAGTGGATACACGTGTAAAGCTCAAGCTATGGAGCATGCCAGTCTTTTTGGTTTGCCATTCGGAGCTCAGACGAGCAAGTTATGGCCAGTGGAATATTTGCCGGGGGTCGGGTATGTGCTCACCGGGCCGTGTTGGTGGGCGCGCCGACAGAAGTTTTTTTAGTTTGCTAGAGTTTTGGAATATCGCATGCAAGATGGGGAGTCAGCCAAAACTTGCGGGTTGCCGCTCGGAGTCAAACCATCATGGTACGCCCAATTTAACTTGGCGGACAATCGCAATAGAGGCGAATCAATTCTTTCCCCCCACTTTTGTGACTTGATGTTTGAGGGTGTGAATTGATCGAAAGAGGCAAAGTTTTTGAGGTTTGGAGCTGGCCTTGGTCTGGCTTGGCAAGAAGGGGGTTCAACGAACTTGAGCACATGGAGCACTGATTGCATGATTGCATGAGAAACAAAGGCTAAGAACCTTTTTGGTTGTGAATTTAGAAAAGGGTGGCTGGACTCAAGGGGGAAAGAAGAAAAAAATGAAGTTCAAAGCTAAGTTAAAAAAGGGAGGTTTAAGTAAGAAAAGGAAAGCCCAAGGAACAATAGTGGCGGCGGCGTCACTACTGAGAGAAGGGTTTTTCTTTTAATTTTCTTTTGCTTGAGGGTAAGAAGAAAAGGAAGAGAATTGGGCGGAGAAGAAAATCTTCGTGCGCTCGGTGGTCGGAGTCAACATGGGTGGTCCACAAAGAGGGTCGGAAGGATGAGAGCTCGGTAGAAAAGGAAGCCAGCAAGCGCTGCCAAGAGGAGGAACTGTTGCTGAAGTGAAGCCAGTGGTGGATGTTCTCGTCGAGGTATGTGTCGACGGAGTCGAACGGTGAGGGAGGTGTGTGCCCCTTTGTACGGATTCGTGATGGCCATGGACGACCTAGAGCAGGCCATATGGATTTTGTACATGGTGTTTTTCTTTGAAGAAGAAGCTATCATTGCCGGTTTTTGGTGTCGTCTCTCCCCCCTTCCCTCCTTTCTTCTTTGCTTGTCTTCAGGGTGTGTGGTGCCGGTGTATGTGAGCGTGTGCATCCTCCCGGCCTCCCTATGTGTGTGAGAGAGAAAGAGAGAGAGGTGTTGAGTTGTGGAAGGGCTGGAAGCGGGCAAGATCGGTGTGATCGCTGTCTGAGGATTGTGCAAAGCCTGTGTGCTTGGGCAAAGTGCAGGCGAGGCCTTGCTAGTGTGAGTTGCTTGTTTTGAAGGTGTTTTCGAGAGGAGAGGGGTGCTGTGAATACCCTGAGCTATATAGGGGCAGCTGTTTGTGTGTCGTGTGTGTTCTCCATTCCCCCTCTCCAACGTTGGGAAAAATAAAAAGTGGGACACCTCAAACCCACAACTTCAACAACGACTCCATAATTTATAGACACATGCCATCCAAAGCTGTGATAGAATTTGCCACTAGGTTGTTATAGCCATAACCCTGCAAAGAACTAGTCGTAACTTTAAGAGCATAACTCCAATTGGGACACTTAAAAACTTGGGAAAGATATTGTAAAATGAATGGCAAGGAATTTGAAGATGATCAAAATTGATTCTACATGCCGTTGTATGCAAAATTGATAAGAATGCTAAGAAAATAAGGTGAGGTATCACGAGGGCGTGCGTCCAAGTCACATTGTACAGCAGTCTGAATTGACCTCAGGCCTCACGACTCACGATCCGTCATTTGTGTGGCGCCAACAGGGCCTGCATCCAAGTCTGTCAATACATATGTCAAGAGTGGTGGTAAAGTTCTTGCTGCTCAACGTCTTAGACCAACACTAAGTGCAATGGTCAGAGCCAAGCATGTATGTCCCTCTAATCTTTTTTGCATTTCCTTTTGTAGGAATCTTAGTAGATCCTCTTAGGCTTTTGAGGATGAAAAAGGGGGATACGGCTAGTGGAAGAGAGGGAGCGAGTATGTTTAAAAAGAACAAAGCTGTCGTCTCCAAAGCCTAATTAAATAAGCAACTCAAATTATAGTTTTAGCATATACAGATAGGATGGTGCGTGGAGAGAGAGAGAGAGAGAGAGAGAGAGAGAGAGAGAGAGAGAGAGAGAGAGAGATGCAGTAGGGTCGGCAACATTTGCAGGGCCTGGGGATGTTCCACTGGAAGCATCAGCAATGTTTACGCATGCTATGCAAGGGTGTATGCATGGTTGCAGCGCAGTGACCGCTATTCATAGTCGAGGTGAGCATGGAGCGGATGGAGATGAGCTTGGAAGAGTTGCACAACAGCGTCTGCATCACACGCATGTATGCACGGGTGCCCAATTCTCTGTGCAAAGATGCTGAGGTCGCAAGCGACTGCAACAAAGGGCCTCCTACTGAGTGCCTCAGTCCCTCTCGGTCTCTCATCTCTCTGCCGCATTACTGCAAGCTGCAGATCGAGTGCAAGGTAGCTCTCGGCAGGAGTGTGCAGGAAAGCAGGGCTGCCGTCTGCCAACTGGAACACGAAGAGAGAGGGAGATCCCGAGCCGAGGGCAGGACGCATACAGGAAAGGCAAGGAGGTGAGAGAGAGGGGGGGCGGGGGGCGTAGCAGCCGTTGTGGGAACGAGCGGATAAGAGACTTTCCCTTTTGCAAATGGGAGGGCGGAAAGAATCTTCAGCGTTAATCAATTAACGAATTGTGAAAGGACGCAGTATGACCCAGTGGCAATCATTTGTATAGCAATTTGCAATAGTTATTTTACATGCAGGATGAAACCATGCACTTCCAATTATTGAACATTATACAACTATGCTAAGTCATCGGCAATTTTGTTCTAGTCACTTCGGACATTAACTGGTATACGCTCTATACCAACATAATCTTCAAACTCAATTAGATTTCTAGGCTTCAAAAACGTTGTCTATTGTCTTTCATATCTTGTAAATAGATAAGGTACACTTCGCTATGAGAGCAGGAAACATCTGTCAACCGACTATTTGACACAAAATCTTTATCCGTTTCATATAACCTTTCCCAAACGTCTAGAGCATTATCTTGAAATTTGGCCGGAACGAAAGTTACATAATGAAAGGAAAAATACTACCTATTCACCAACACTTTTTGCATTACAATGATACCACATGATGTCTATCGTAGGAAATAAAACAACATTCACAGGTCATTTATATTAAATATACAAAAAAAGGAACTGCGTAGTCATTTATATTAAATATACAAAAAAAAGGAACTATACGCAGTGAATGGTGGACCTCCCGATTTATGAACTTGACTGAAAAGGATACGAATACCCTGAAACAAGTATTTGCCGACATGACTGAACCATATAATATTTCAGATCCAAACAACAGCATTACACTCGAGAGTGAGGTTCAAAATGTGTTTAACAAAGCAGAGCAAGCTGCTGCATGGACACAGGATTAAACAAGGTGTTGCTTATTTGTCGGGGGTGAAGTTGGTGGCGTAGGCCCAGGCATTATTGACGGTGGGTCAGCCAAGTGGTCGGACAAGTTCTCTATGGAGCCCTTGCCGGTGACAATGGCCTCGGGACGAAGAAACCAAACATGGAGAACATGGCCAGTTTGTCATTCTTCAACTCCTTCACCTTCAACTTGGCGAAAGCCTCTGGGTCGTCAGCCAAGCCGAGGGGGTCGAAGGAGCCATCGGGGTACATGGGGTCCTCAACCTCACGAAGGGGTCCACTTGCAGCCATCCACACAACATCAGAGTATAGCTACAAGTCAATATATAGGTTTCATACAACATCGACGGACATACCTGCAACACGGTATCCCTCAACAATGCCCATAAGGATGACCTGACAGGCCTAGATAGCCAAAATGCTCTGAGCGTGGACAAGGCTTGCATTGCCAAGATAGTCAAGGCCGCCATCGGCAAAGACCTGAGAGCCAACCTTGAACCACACAGCCTCAAGATAAAACCACACAGCCTTGAACCACACGACCTTTGGGCTGCACATGCGCAGTCTTGACTCTAAACGCACGAGTCACGACGACTCGATCAAGAGGCCAGCCTGAAATGAGCTCTCCCCTTTTCTGTCTATTAGACTCCAGATTGCGTGATAAAGACTACATAGCCTTCAAGAAGGTGCAGTGCCGTCTCAGGCTCTCTCAGCCCGTCTGCGTTCAGTTCACCTGCCGCGACCTTAATACTCTCACACGCCTTCTCCCAAAGGCCTAAAGAAATGATGGCCGTCCACGTGGACAGTATTCATCAAAGTACGCCTAAGCTAGCCCAAACACTAAGGCCTTTCCTTAGCATGCCAAAAACCAACAAACAAAAGGGCACTTAAAAGATTTACAATTGCATTGATTCCATGATGTTTAGCAAACATGATCCAAGACAACACCATTAAAACTTGAAGCCCAACCACCCCTTCTTTGATCACCAACACGAGCGTACAAGTTTGTCGAAGAATTACAATTCCTCTCGTTTCTCTTAAGTAAGCATAACTATCTTTCGCATGCACTATACTAAAGCAACAAATGTTGTAGAAAAAACAATAAGCACTTTGGACATTCTTGGTTTGAGCAATCATTAGGCAAGGTTATGGCAATTGACATTCCTAAGCATGCAAGGGCATAATGCAAAGCTTCTTGCACACAAGACTTCTAGCTTCTTCTTCTTCTTCTCATGATCTTCTCATTCAACATCTATGTTTTTTTTTTTAAACAAAGGGACGTCCCTTCTTTTATAGGTCTTTGGGGTGATTATAATTTGTATAATTGCTCTTAATTACAAAAACAAGCTTCCTTTAGGAAGTAATCAATTTAGGTGAAGAGATAGGTGGTAGGACTAGAGTTTAGGTAAGTAGGTTAGTAAGAATTATAATTCTTGTTAGTATGTATTCATAGAATGAGAAAAAGAAAGTAAAATCTATAAATAGTAAAATGGATAGGATGCGAAAATAGCAAGATTTGGAAGATTCACCTTCTTCTTTGCATTGGCATTGAAAATTAATGAATTGTCAACACCATGCCGATTCAATTGGAAGGATTTGATACTTTTTTAGATTTATCCTCCTCTTGCTGTTTCTAGTGGATGAAATTGAGAGATTTTTAGAGCATCAATGTTAAGGCATAAGAGATAGAGGAAGAAAATAGGTGAATTATGTTTGGGAATGAGTGGAATTAGAGATATACACATGGTAGCCATAGCCAACTTTGTGGAGCTTCTTCTTCATGCTAAAGGGAATATGTAAAATAGGAAAAATAAATTATAGGTTTATTTTCATCATATATGCATTTTAGGGTCCTAGAGAGGCTCGAAAAAGCCCCCCAGGTCATGGTAATGAGTCATAGTGGTGTTTTCTGATGTAAATGAAGCAAGTGAGAAAATGTTGACCAAATTTGAGGAAAGAGACTCAAAAACAAGTTCTCAATTTGGCAGCATGTGGTGGGTCCTATTTTTCAATTTCCAAGATCTCCAAAGTCTTGCATTTTCCAATTTTCTATGTATCCTTTGTCCCTAGGGAGCATACTTAGATCTCCCTCCTCTCCTCGTGTGTGTGTGTGAGAGAGAGAGAGAGAGAGGGAGGGTGGGTATACCTGTTTTGCAAAGATCGCCAAAACTGAAATCTACAGATTTGAGTTTTTGGCGCTTTCGGATTATTTTTACAGGGTTGTCGTCACTATGAGCATCGCTATGTAACAAAGACTATAGTGACGCTCATAGAAATGCCTATAGCGATGCCGATAATTTAACACATTTTAGCATCGCACTACAAGCGTTGCTACTCTGAAGAACCTCTTGTAGTGACTATAGACATTATATTTCTTAAATAAATAAAGGGTGGAATCCCATGAAAAGAAAAGCATGGAAAAGAAAGATGCGCTTGGCTCCACCAATGCTTGACCATAATGCACCTTCTTGAGCATCCGTCCCATGGCAAGCTCTCGTAAGAGATTTTCCTCCAAGCTTTAAGTATTCAACTGGGCGTTCATCTGCGAAGCCTTGAGGCCTTTCCGCAAGTGTATACTAAGAGAGACGTGGACCAAAATTTGAAAAGCGGCCCTCAGGAGCACTCCTCTCAATACTTGCAGCAAAAATATCCTATGTCTCATATATTTAAGCATCCATGTGTGACACATAGAGAGCACTATTCTAGGCAAATGTTTCTAGACCTCGTTCTGATGTTTCCTTCACTTTGCATCCAAAGTGGAGGCGCATGTGATGGAACTAGGAAACATACCTTCATCAATGTTGGACCTATTGTAGGTTTCTTTACATTCCTTAAGGGGACACAAATTGTTACTACTCCAACAAGACACTTGGCAATCACTATTTGAGGCTCGTACTTATAGCTAGTACAAGCACTTCTTGAAAGAAGCCATCTACATAGACGACCCTTTCATCCTCTATAGCCAAGCGTTGCCTTGTAAAGAATGATTAGGCTCTCAAAGACACTTAGTCATCACCTCTTTGAATTAATTTCCGAAACACCTCTAATGGTAGAACCCTTTATAGGCCATCTATGCATTTCCATGATGTTGCAACCATTTTTAGCTTTCTTACTAGGTTTGCAGACCCTTCTGAAGACAAAGCTGTTGCCACCATGCTGCCCCACAATTAACCTCTTTTGTTGCAGATACTGATGGAGACCAACCTAAGTTTCCTTCATCCCCATGTGGTGCTCAAGCTAATTCTGTGAAAAGTAGAAAAGATAGATGAGGCCTTGTCATAATAATCAATATCTAATTCTCCTAAATGATTTTCTCATATTAAACTGATCATTTAATGTGGGGAAGTGCCAAGGGAGAAAAAGCTAAAATATTGGTTAAGTTAGCAGACCGGCCACAGTAGGGATCCAAAGGAGGGAAAATAGGGATCCAAAGGGGGGGCCATCTGCAAAAGAGCCATGTGAAACAATGGGCCAAAAAGACCCTAAGGTTCAGCCCATTAAGACTTCCAAAATGCTAAGGTTCCAAAATTCAAAGGTTGTGTCCAAAGGTCAACCCTAGGGAAAATTGGATGCTTAGTGTGTGCCCAAAAAGTCTTTCTACATCCCTACATGGGAGGGGGCGAGCCCCAAAGCTAGGGGATGAGAGAGAAAGCCACACACACACACACACGCTCCCTTTACACAAAGGGAATGAGGGACACATGTCAGCTCCCTAGGCCAGATGCCCACAAGGTGTGCCCAATTCCTATTGGAAGACCCTTGAAGTGGACCAATGAGAATTAAGCTAGAGTAAATCTAGTTTAATTAATTTAAAAACATTTAATAAAAGAAACCAATGAGAATTAAGTCTCCTAGAAGACTATTGGGCAGTCTCCCAAGGGGTCCAATGAGCATTCAGGAGCCCCATGGCTTGCCTGATTCCTATTGGCTAGGAGGCAAAGGGGTCCAATGAGAGTTTAGTTTAATTATTTAATTACCTAAAGCTCTCACAAAAGGGGAAAGGGGGACACATGTCTAAAGGCTATCACTTATGCTGCTTAATTCCTATTGGCTTGACCTGGGGAGGTCCAATGAGGCAAAGGCCAGACTTATTTAGCAGCTAGGGCTCGCCCAAGAGAGGGGGGGGGGGGGCTGATTTTTGCGGGGATTGACACACACACACTCACACTTGACCATGTGTGAAGGGAAAATACTCTATCTCCTCCCAAGCTTTAATGGAGAGCTCATCACCTACTCCAAGCTTGGGAGATAGAAGCCTACATCAACACTCTCTTGGCATGTGGATGCAAATCCAACCAAGAGCCAAGATTCAATGCATGCTCATCTTCTCTACCAAGCTAATTACTAAGCTAAGCTATGCTAATATGAGTGATTATGTGAGGAGATGTACTTCTTTCTCGTAAGATACTTCTTTTTCCTCTCAATCTACTCTCATACCCTGCTAGCTCTCACCATCTTCGAAGGTGTGTGAGGTCTTGGGTCTGAGAACGGGGATAATTCAAGTTGTGTTTGATTAAGTGTTTTGCTTGGTGTATGAAGCTTCCATCTTCATTGCACTAGCTAGTCTTGAAGGAACACAAAGAATTGTATTGTACAATGTCTCTCTTGATGGGAGAAACCATAATACAAAGCCTTTTGGAGGGGGGACCGGCTCCATGCAAATCCGGTCCTCAACTGTTGTCAATAGCTTAATTGCTCTCTCTTTTGAAAGTATTGTCGATGCTATCTAACTAGGTGTTATGCTTTTTGTTGCTCTCTCCACCCAAGCACTCTTGTAATTCTCATTAGGAATCTATTCTAATGAAATGCCCACTATGTTCATGCTAATTTCCGCTACACATAAGATTTTAGGCCATTAAATGTTACATTGGTATCAGAGCTCAAGGTTTCTCTTTTCTTGCTCAAGAAGGGAGGTCCTCAAGCTAGCTACAAATGGTTGGTATTATTAATTGCCTGTGAGTAAGTAGAAGAGGGATTTTTCAGCCTTACAGTGCGCCTGCCTTTGTGCAGTTAACGGGGCATCACCGTCGAGAGCTATGGTCTTAATAGTGGAGTCCTACGGGGCTTGCCTACGGCTTAACCACTATTGAGCTATTAGAAGCTTGACAGGAGCCGGTGCTGTTTTGGTGTCGAAAGATCTTCTCTTCTATTCCTTGCAATTAATGGTATTCGAGCCGCGGGTACAGTAGCTTGAGTGCTTTTTCTAAAGGGGAAAGAGGAGTAGCAACTAGGGCTTGAAGTGCCAAAGTACACCTAAAAAGTTTACACCTAAAAGTTGTTAGAATGGCTGACAATAGTAAAGAGAGTGAAATTAATGTTGATAACTTTGATTTTGCTCATGAGCAAGCTACTAATGATGCTTCAATGCTTGTTAACTATCTTGTTTCTAGGCTTCAACAAGCCATGGGCAATCCATCTCTCCAAAGTGAAGTGCAACGGCAGCTCCGTGCTCACGGGATTCTCCAAGCTCATCACCATGACGAGAGAACACCTAGGAAGCCTCCTTGTGAAACTACCAAAAGAGGTCTCTCTCCGATTCGGGAAGAAGAAGAGAATCCATATGAAGGGCTCAAGAACTTACTTCTTGATGATGCATCTCCTTCCCAAAGGAGAACTCAAGAGCCTCCACCGAAGGAACGAGAAAGAAGCGAGTCTCCCGCCACCTCGGCGGAGATGGCTCCACGAAGACGGTGGGCTAAACGATCTCCATCACCACCAAAGCGGAGAAGACCATCACACTCTTCTCCACGCCATAATTCAAAGAGGGATGATAAAAAGCAAGAGAAGAAAAAGGCGAGAAAGAGGACACCCTCTTCTCCATCTTCTTCATCCTCTTCCTCTTATGAAAGCTATCGTGAAGACGACAAAGATCAAGACAAGAAAAAGGCGAGAAAGAGGTCACCCTCTTCTCCACCTTCTTCAAATTCTTCATCTTCTGAAGAAAGTGATGGTGCAACTTTTGAACCATCAAAAAGAAGAGGCCATAGGAAATCCTATGCCGCATGGAAGAGGTCGTCCAAGCTGAAGAAATTCAAAGAGGGAGGGAAGAGCATCTCTTTCCTTACCTATGATGGCACCTTCGGTGCTACAGACAAAGTTTTGGCCTTTATCCAGCAATTCGATGCGGCGTTTGGAGATGAGGGCTTCACAGAGTCCTCTAAGCTACGCCATGTAGCTATGCACTTTCAAAAGTCCGCCAGACAATGGTGGTCTAGCCTACGAGGCAACGGTGAAGCTCCACGAACATGGAAGGCTTTAAGAGCTTCCATTATGAAGCAGTTTTTGGCCACCGATGCCAAAGACAAAGTACTCACCGAATGGCGAAGCTTAAAGCTCTCTCCCAATGAATCCATCCACAAATATGTAGACAAGTTTTGGGACCTACAACTCAAAGCCACTGTCTTCAAAAAGTTGGATTTTGGAGAGCAAAAGCAACAATTTTGTGCGGGCTTAACCGAAGAAATGGCGGAGTATGTCAACTCCCAAAGGCCACGTACCATATCGGCGGTAATACACCATACTATGGTGGCCTCGCGAATCAATTTCCAAACGGGGGGTAAAAGAAATAATAAGCCCCCGGAAAACAAGGGTTCCAATGAGCCTAAGGGGAAGGACAATGTCCAAAAGTCTCCTAAGGGCAATTCCAACAAAGCTAAAGAGAAGGGAGTTTACAAAGGAAAGAATAAACTCTCTCCTGAAGAGCTTGAGCGTTATCGTAAAGATAACCGGTGTTTCAAGTGCGGCGAACAAGGGCATGCGTACCACGCTTGTCCCCAAAAGAACAACCGCCAAGATCCTCCTAGAGCTTCTTTGGTTGAAATCCAAGAGGAGGAGATTCATCAAACTCACCACAAAGGATCTCCTCTATGCCATGCTTGGGGAAAGGTAAGAGAACATGATGCTTTTATTCTCTTTGACCCTGGTTTGACCCTGGTTCTACTCACAATTTCATATCTATGGAGTTAGCCACCAAGCTAGGCATACAATCCTACGAGATGGGAGATATCCTACCCGCAGACAGTGCCTTCAAGGGGCAAGAAGCTTCAGTCACTCCCTTAATCGGGAAATTGAGGCTTCATGTCCAAGGCTATGTGGACAAAGAGGACTTCTTTATCTCTCCTCTCAAGCATGAGGATGTAATCCTAGGGGCACCATGGTTTGACCGCCTGGCTGCCCATGTTAAATTTCCTGAAAGGAGAATCTCCTTTAAGTTCAGGGAAAAGGACATGTATATAGATGCTAGGGAGATGGGTAACACCATCCCCATTGTACATACACCAGCTTTCAACAAGTCAATAAAGAGCTCTATTTCCGTGTACATGATTTTTGTTAAAGATTCTCAAAATGAACCTAATGCTTTAGCAAAAGAAAATAAAAGCAACCAAAAGGAATTAGAGTTATCCAATTTTCTCAAGGGGTTTCAAGATGTCTTTATTGACGACATCCCTTGTGAGCTACCTCCTAAACGAGGTAATGACGACCATGCAATTGAACTTCTTCCAGGAAGTTCACCGCCTAACAAACCTCCTTATAGAGTTTCTCAAGCTCAACAAGAGGAGATTATGCGGCAAGTGCATGAGTTAATTGAGAAGGGCATGGTTAGGCCTAGCTCATCTCCATTTTGCTCACCTGTGCTATTAGTGCAAAAGAAAGACGACACATATCGTATGTGTGTCGACTATAGAGCACTAAATAGGATCACTATCAAGAATAGGTTTCCCGTTCCACGGGTAGAAGACCTATTTGATAAGCTACAAGGATCGACCTACTTCAGTAGGATTGACCTAAAAAGTGGCTATCATCAAATAAGGATAGTTGATCAAGACATTGTAAAGACCGCATTTCGTACTACATTTGGTCTTTACGAATACATTGTCATGCCTTTTGGCTTGACTAATGCACCAGCCACATTTAACCGCTTGATGGAGCAGCTGTTCAGGCCTCATCGAACCTTCACTGGAGTGTTCTTTGATGATATTATCATCTACTCTAATTCATTGGAGGAACACAAGCAACACCTCCAGGTAATATTTCAAGTTTTAAGAGAGAATAAACTTTATGTTAATCGAAAAAAAAGTGAATTTTTCTTGCAAGAGATCCAATATTTAGGTCACATTATCTCTCAAGATGGAATCGAAATGGATCCATCTAAGTTAGAGGTAATAAAAGGATGGCCTAAACCAAGGAATCTTCATGAACTAAGAAGCTTTATAGGTATGTGTGCATACTATAGACGCTTCATAGAAAAGTTCTCACAAATTGCGGGACCATTACATGACCTAACAAAGAAAAATGTTAGGTATACGTGGTCTGCTAAGGAGAACAATGCTTTCGAAAAGCTTAAAGAAAAGCTTATCTCTCAACCTGTGCTTACACTACCGGATCTCTCAAAACCATTTGAGGTCCAATGTGATGCTTGTGGTGATTGCCTTGGGGCTGTTCTACTCCAAGAAGGGCACGCCATAGGCTATGAAAGTCGAAGGCTCGATCCTGTTGAGCAAGCTCTAGGCATATACGAAAAAGAACTCCTTGCAGTTCTACATGCCTTAGACTCATGGAAGCACTATTTATTGGGGACTCCTTTCATTCTGCGAACGGATCACCAAAGTCTTAAGTACTTCATGACGCAGACCAAGCTCTCCGACAAACAAATGAGGTGGGCAAATTTCCTTTCGCAATTTCATTTTCATATTGCTCACATTGCTGGCAAGCATAATCAAGTAGCCGATGCACTCTCAAGACGCCCGAGAGTGAATGCGGTTTCCATAGCAACTCACAATGATCTATCTTCAATGATAGATGAGTCTGCTATTGATCCCGATTTTAGAGATGTGATTTCAGCCCTTGCATTAGGGAAGAAAGAAGAACCATTTACTTTACAAGATGGTTATCTTCTCTATGGCAATAGACTATGCGTTACTAACTCACTACGTGAGAAAGTAATGTATGAATCTCATGCTCCCCCATATGCAGGGCATAGAGGGATTCAGTCTACCCTAAAGGGAATTGAAACATATTTCTATTGGCCTACCATGAAAGTGAACATACACGAGTATGTTTCCAAATGTGTGGTATGTCAAAAGACAAAATTTGATAGAGGGAAGCAACTTGGATTGCTTCAACCCTTGCCAATCCCTAATTCACCGTGGGAGAGCATATCCATGGATTTTATCTTTGGATTGCCTAAGTCTATCCATGGGAATACGGGAATATGGACGATAGTAGACGGGTTCAGTAAACAAGCTCATTTTATACCTGTCAAAAAGACTATCAAAGCCCATCAAATGGCAACCCTCTTCATTTCACAAATTTTCAAGTACCATGGCTTGCCAATGTCCATAGTGTCGGATAGAGATCCTAGAATGACCAGTAATTTCTGGAAGGGTCTCTTTGAGAATTTAGGAACAAGGCTAAACTTCTCTTCGGCCTATCATCCACAAACTGATGGCCAAAGTGAAATAGCTAACCTAACCATTCTCGATCTACTAAAAGCCTATGTAACGGAAGTAGATCAAAGATCCCAATGGGAGAAGTACTTACCCTTAGTAGAGTATGCTTACAATAACACTGTACATACTTCTACAGGAAAAGCACCTTTCGAGGTAATTGAGGGAAGATCAAAAAGTCCCTTGCTACTTAAGGTACATGGGAAGATCTTTGCTGCAGATGAGTATAGCCGAGACCTACAAGAATCTTTCCAAAAGATTAAGGATGCTATCTCTATCTCACAGCAAAGGCAAAAGGCTGCTGCTGACAAGCACAGAAAAGCCCAAGCCTTTAAAGAAAACGATTGGGTCTTGTTAAAGTTTCCCAAGGCTCGATTAAGGCACACGACGGGCAAGAATCCTACGGGCCACCAAAAGTACTATGCTAAACTAGCAAAAAGGTATTATGGTCCCTTCCAGATTCTTAGGCCAATCAATGAGATGGCCTATCAACTTAAGTTGCCCAATCATTGGCTTATACACAATGCTTTTCATGTGAGCCTCTTAAAGCCTTACAAAGGCGAGCCACCTCAAGAACCAACTATTGAAGACCCACCGGAGATCGAGGACCACGAGGAGGTGCTGCAGCCCGAGTCCATTCTCCGACATGAAGACAAGGTATTAAGAGGCGGTAAGACTATCCGACGATATCTTATTAAGTTTAAGAATTATCCTTTTGAAGATGCTAGATGGATGCAAGGCATACAATTAAAGGATAACCTAAACCTTGTCAATGCTTACAATGCTTCCCAAGAGTAAGCAAATGTACAAAATGTTAAAAATGAACAAAATTTTTTGTCTTATAAGACTCTCTTTTTCTTTATTTGTGCACAAAAATGAAGTAGTATGCATGCTTAGATCAAGTTTGCGGGGACGACGTCTCCCAAACACCAAAGTAGAGCTTGTCACTCTACTATGGAAGACTGATAGGACTAATGTGCAGACATGCTTGCGGCAGCCTCAGGCTCTCAAGCGCCAAATGGACTAGTCATCCATTATGGAATGATGTCGTAGGGTAACATAGGGATCCTCTACCCGCTAAGAAAAGGACTCATGCATATGCTTTATCTTCTCTACACCATAGTCGAGGACGACTATGATTTCAAGAGAGAGGTAATGTCATAATAATCAATATCTAATTCTCCTAAATGATTTTCTCATATTAAACTGATCATTTAATGTGGGGAAGTGCCAAGGGAGAAAAAGCTAAAATATTGGTTAAGTTAGCAGACCGGCCACAGTAGGGATCCAAAGGAGGGAAAATAGGGATCCAAAGGGGGGGCCATCTGCAAAAGAGCCATGTGAAACAATGGGCCAAAAAGACCCTAAGGTTCAGTCCTTTAAGACTTCCAAAATGCTAAGGTTCCAAAATTCAAAGGTTGTGTCCAAAGGTCAACCATAGGGAAAATTGGATGCTTAGTGTGTGCCCAAAAAGTCTTTCTACATCCCTACATGGGAGGGGGCGAGCCCCAAAGCTAGGGGATGAGAGAGAAAGCCACACACACACACACAGGCTCCCTTTACACAAAGGGAATGAGGGACACATGTCAGCTCCCTAGGCCAGATGCCCACAAGGTGTGCCCAATTCCTATTGGAAGACCCTTGAAGTGGACCAATGAGAATTAAGCTAGAGTAAATCTAGTTTAATTAATTTAAAAACATTTAATAAAAGAAACCAATGAGAATTAAGTCTCCTAGAAGACTATTGGGCAGTCTCCCAAGGGGTCCAATGAGCATTCAGGAGCCCCATGGCTTGCCTGATTCCTATTGGCCAGGAGGCAAAGGGGTCCAATGAGAGTTTAGTTTAATTATTTAATTACCTAAAGCTCTCACAAAAGGGGAAAGGGGGACACATGTCTAAAGGCTATCACTTATGCTGCTTAATTCCTATTGGCTTGACCTGGGGAGGTCCAATGAGGCAAAGGCCAGACTTATTTAGCAGCTAGGGCTCGCCCAAGAGAGGGGGGGGGGCTGATTTTTGCGGGGATTGACACACACACACTCACACTTGACCATGTGTGAAGGGAAAATACTCTATCTCCTCCCAAGCTTTAATGGAGAGCTCATCACCTACTCCAAGCTTGGGAGATAGAAGCCTACATCAACACTCTCTTGGCATGTGGATGCAAATCCAACCAAGAGCCAAGCTTCAATGCATGCTCATCTTCTCTACCAAGCTAATTACTAAGCTAAGCTATGCTAATATGAGTGATTATGTGAGGAGATGTACTTCTTTCTCGTAAGATACTTCTTTTTCCTCTCAATCTACTCTCATACCTTGCTAGCTCTCACCATCTTCGAAGGTGTGTGAGGTCTTGGGTCTGAGAACGGGGATAATTCAAGTTGTGTTTGATTAAGTGTTTTGCTTGGTGTATGAAGCTTCCATCTTCATTGCACTAGCTAGTCTTGAAGGAACACAAAGAATTGTATTGTACAATGTCTCTCTTGATGGGAGAAACCATAATACAAAGCCTTTTGGAGGGGGGACCGGCTCCATGCAAATCCGGTCCTCAACTGTTGTCAATAGCTTAATTGATCTCTCTTTTGAAAGTATTGTCGATGCTATCTAACTAGGTGTTATGCTTTTTGTTGCTCTCTCCACCCAAGCACTCTTGTAATTCTCATTAGGAATCTATTCTAATGAAATGCCCACTATGTTCATGCTAATTTCCGCTACACATAAGATTTTAGGCCATTAAATGTTACAGGCCTTCACATCACATCCAAGGTGCAAGCATAGGTGATGGCACCTAGAAACATACCTTCAACTCACATCTGCTAAAAATAGCTTAGAGCTTCTTTGCCACAATAATGTTGGGAAGTCAAGGTTTTCCAATACATGACATTAGTGATGGAGAGGGCTAGGGCTAGATCAGTAAGTTCATCATGAACGGCATGCACTACAATTGTGGTCTCTCGGGGGGGGGGGGGGGGGGGGGGGGGGGGGGGGGGTAGGCATGATGATCTAGTGGTGGAACGCCACTCTTTAAATGGCACAGCCTCACAATCTTTCTGGAGCAATACTCCCTTCTGTCTCTTTGCTTCAATTGCATTTGTATAGTATAAATGAAAGCTATATAGCATTGTTTTTGGCACAACGCTTGCTCAATTTAGACTACCTCCATTTAGCCTTTTCTTTCTCCATTCCCCCTCCAATCAACCAATGCCAAGTGGCATCCCTACCCTTCCTCCAATTTTCAAATTGCTCTTAGATAATCAAGGTAAAGATAAAAAAGCCTTATTCTACATTGGGTTTTTTTTTCCAAGAAAAAGATCCTTTCATTAGTTAACAAACCTTCCCAATGGGCTCCAAACTGCCCTTGCAAATGAGGGCTATATCAGTTAATGTGGAGGCTCTCCTAACGAAAAAACTGAATATGTACAAAGATGGATGGGGGAAAATGCCACACTAATGGTCGGTACTGCCATCAGGGCACTCCATGAACCATGGTGAAGAAGGGTCTAGGCCACCACAATCTCAAAAAAGTCATCCGGTGCTCTCGCATGTAGTCAGAGATACCCTAAGAAGGCGGTCAAAATGGTCCCTAAGTGTATGGACCAATTCTAGCCAAATATCACAAACAATCTCCCGTCAGTGGAGCAAGACAAGCCTCAAAGATGCGAAAGCAACGGGCTCTCCAATGAATCAAAGTGTCACGCCACAAATGAGCTTCCAACATCTCTCTCTACCATTGCTCCACTCATGGAGGGAGGAGCTCTGTGGCACGTTGGAGTGTAGGACTGCCATCTTATATCACAATCATCTTGCTAACTGAAGACATCTCAAACCAAATTAGTGATGTGCCTGTGAGTGTGGACCAGGAAGTAGCACTCCAAGTGTACTATCAGGCTAAAGAAAGTGCATGCATCAGTCACAAAATCCAAAGCCACACTTGTTGTGCCTTGGGATAGTCCCACAAACAATGTCATTGAGTCTCTAGTGGGTGGTCACAAGCCACGCATGCTATCAAGAGGCCAGGGTGCACCAACCAGTTCCCAACTGAAGTATCTCTATTTGCAACTAACCACTCAAACATGGTAACTCTCCTTGGCTGTTAGTTTTCCCATAGTCGCTCCTAGAATCCTACTAGAAACTCGTCATCAAGCGCATCTTCCAGAGAATCACAAGTTACGCGATGGTTTTTTGGGAAGAGAGCCACTGAGGATGTCTGCTCGAGCATGGTTAGAGCAAAAAGAGATGTGTGATGACGGTTTTCCCCCAGGGATGAAGAGACTCTCTCTATGGTACGTGTTACCATATTGGCCCAAAATCGTGATCAATCACTTGCTCGATCCAATGCACATATTCAAGAATGTGGGTAATTTGCTGTGGGACCATCTCATTGGCAAGAAGGATAGTTTGGGGGCCAGAATTGACCTTAGAAATGTGGATTGTATGGAGAAATATTGGCCGTAGACAGCACCCGATGGATCGATAAAACTCCCTAAAGTGCCATGGAATTTGACAGCAGGCGAAGAATGTACAGTAAAAGAGATCATTTGATCCGTGCGGATGACCACTGGTGTAATGCACTCGCTTTGAACATGTTTCATTAAAGAAGGGAAGCTTACTTGTTTGAAGTCACACAACTGGCATAAAATGTGTCAGGTATGTTTGAAGTGGAATATATCATATTGAAAATTGTGTAACATATCCGTATGGACTTTAATATCATTGCTAGATGTGTTTTGTAGTTTATTTTTCCGATCGCCATTGAGGGATGTTTGTCTCCTGATGTCCATACCACAATATACAAACTTGCAAAGTTGGAGGGTGGAACATGCCAGATTGGCTGGCCAAAGAAGATTAGAAGAATGCAAAGAGAGCAGCACCTGAGAATCCTGACAAGTGGAAGCAACAAAAGGAGGCAGCTAAAGCGCGAGTAGAGGCAAGGAGCTCGGACCACTTGGGGAGCAGCGGGTGGGCATCATTTGAGGCCTATTTTGTAGTGTTTTTGCATTGCCCTTTAGGTTTGGTAGTTATGGATAATTGTACTTTTAAATTCTAACATAACATATTCTTTGTATGTTTTGAACAGTGGTCAATGACAGGACGTGACCCCACACCGTACAAGCGCGAGTATGCCGGCAGAAAGGGCTTACATGCCCTCATGAAAATTCTCAGTTCTCGCGCCAGCATGGTTAGT
The DNA here is from genome assembly GCF_014529385.1 of Adiantum capillus-veneris. Taxonomy (NCBI): domain Eukaryota; kingdom Viridiplantae; phylum Streptophyta; class Polypodiopsida; order Polypodiales; family Pteridaceae; genus Adiantum; species Adiantum capillus-veneris. Next base: position 114,904,769 of record NC_140956.1, on the reverse strand, counting down.
ATTTCACTTTACTCTCTTACATTTGTTTTATTTTAATGATAACCTAAGAAAATAGATTGTTTTGTAATTACGTGTTTATACTTACAAAAAGTTTTATTGTTTTTTTTTGTAGAATCCGACAGATACGACATGATGAAGCGTCTGATTAGATGACGTCAATCTAACCATAGACAGATAGCACTAGTTTTCATTTGTCATAGCATGTATATAGGATGACATGTGCACGTCATTTTTGTAACTATTGGTCAACGATGTATTTTCTCAATAATGACAATTGTGTTGTAGCTATTACATCAAATGATTTTGCCTATGATGTGTATAATTTTGTCATTGTATTACTTTCGTCAATTCACTTTCGTCGAACTACTTTTGTCTCTTAGTTTTGCATCTTTATTTTGGAAACAATGTTCAATATTGTTGATGGGTGGCAGGGCACTTTTATTCTTGGGCGTCGCTATAAGCGTCTCTATATAAGGTTCTACAGGGTCGCTATATTCTTCGCTAAAATGAGGACTATTGCGTCGCTATAGGCGTCGTTATAGACATCACTATATAGTGATGCATATAGTGACGTTTATAGAGACGTCTATAGTGATGCTTATAGCGAAGTTTCCATTTCGATGCTTTTAGCGATGTTGGGGGATAAAAAAATTGATTGTAGTTTTGTCGCTATAGCCGTCACAAGTGCACATAACCTCTTGTAGTGATTCTCTAGCCATGCCCAATCCCCGTACACCTAGGTTTAGAGATGCACGAAGATCAGGACGACCGGGTAATAATCTCGTCTTTATTGGTCAATGCCTATATTCAAGGGTTTGACATAAGTGCACAAAACTACATGACAATGTATGTACGTAGATCCAATACAAACCCGAATATAGTACATGCAGATTGCCTAAATGAACTAATCTAATACAAACCGATCCTCAACAGATTTCCATTTCTGAAGATCATTTTTATTTTTGGATTATGTTTGCGTTTTTGAAGTCTATGTGCGTTATTGAAGTCTGTTTGCATTATTTTACATCGTTTGTCAAAGTTTGTTTGCGTTTTTTAAGTACACAATTCATTGCTGAAGAACCTTTGGGGTTTTGAAGTCCGCTTGAGGCTTTACTAGCATTTTCCGCTAGCTCTAACTACCTCACATTCTCTAGCCATGCCCGATCCCGACACACGTCGATCTAAAGGTGCACAGAGATTAGGACCACCAGGTAATAATATCATCTTTATTGGTCAATGTCTATATTTGAGGATTCGACATAAGTACAAATCCATAACTACATGGCAATGCATGTACGTAGATCCAGTACAAACCCTAATCTAGTACATGTGGATTGCTTAAGTGGATCGATCTAATACGGACCGATCCTCAACACACTGCCATATTTGAAGATCATTTGCATTTTTGGAATCTGTTTGTGTTTTTGAAGTCTATGTGCGTTATTGAAATCTATTCGCGTTATTTCACTTTATTTAGCAAAGTCTGTTTGCATTTTTGAAGTACACAAGTCGTGTCTGAAGTTCGTTTGTGGTTTTTCTACTATTTACCGCTAGCTCTAACTACCTCATGTTCTCTAGCCATGCCCAATCCCCACACACCTCGTTCTAGAGATGCACATAGATAAGGACCACCATGTTATAATCTGGTCTAATTAACGTCTATATCGGAGGGTTCAATATAAATATATACCCATAACTACATGACAATTAATGCATGTATGTAGATCCAATACAATCTTCAATCTAGTACATGCGGATTACTTAAATGAACCAATCTAATACGGAATGATCCTTAATAGACCGCAAAATCATTTGCACTTTTTGAATCCGTTTGTTTTTCTGCAGTCTATTTGAGTTTTGAAGCCTCTTTACCTTAATTTACTTCGTTGATAGAAGTCCATTTGCATTAAAGTACACAAGCCGTTTCGAAAGTCTGTTTGCATTTTTAAACTACAAAAGTCATTTTGAAAGTCTGTTTGCATTTTTGAACTACAAAAGTTGTTTTGAAAAACTACAGAATTTGTTTCGAAACTCCATTATTTTACTTCGTTTTTGTCGAAGTCCATTTGCATTTTTTAAACTATACAAGCCGTTTCTGAAGTCCGTTTGCATTTTCAAACTCCGTTTGTATTTTTTTTACCATAAATCATTGAAATACAAACATATCCTAGCAACAAACCTTGAGAGTCTTTGTACGGCCAAACACATAAGCAACTAGCCCTACAAGTAACAAAGCAGGTAGGCCTAAACATTTTGGCAAAGAGGATATTAACCTAAGCGGCTAGCCCTAAGCGGCAAGCTCTAATCGATACATCTTAAGCGGTCTGAATATTGATTTGCCCTAACCGACTAGCCCTATTTAAGAAACTAAATGGCTAAATAATAAAATGGATGGGCCTAAGCGGTGCGACTAAGTGACTAAATACCTAAGCGGTTTGCCCTAAGCGACCAACCCTAATCTTTCAAAAGATAGACTTTGCCGAGCAAAGATAGCAATTTTGTGCGGGATTGCCTGAAGAGATGGCCAAATACATCAACTCTCAATGGCCCAGTACTATTAGTGAAGTAATCCATCACACCATGGTAGCTTCACGCATCAATTTCCATCAAGGGGCTAGACGTAATGTCAAGCCCATGGAAAACAAATACAAAAATTGAAGAGTACGAGCGAAAGTGCGACGCGAGAGAGAGTGCGAGAAGAAGAGCACGACAATATGGTGAACTCTCTCTACTGTAATGTGTAGAGCATAGTGAGTTCTTATTAGGTTTTTACAAAAGAATATGTGTACATACCTGGCGGCCCGCCCACTTACCTGGGCGACCACATTGGGCTTTATACCCCAACAACCTCCCACTTAAAGTCCAATGTGGTACTTTAAGTGTGAGAGAAGCTACTATACAAGCTAATATACAAGAGATGTAGAGAAGTGATGTACTACCCTACACCTAACTGCTTGCGAAAATGCGCAAAGCTCTCTGAGGGAAGTCCTTTTGTAAGTAGATCAGCAGGATTTTCTGTGGTGTGAACTTTGACAAGCTGAAGTTGCTTATCCTCGAGCATTTCCCTGATGAAATGATACTTCACATCCACATGCTTTGTCTTTGAGTGATAAACTGGATTGCGAGCCAATTGTATAGCACTTTGACTATCACAATATAACACAGGCATCTCTTCTTTGATTCCCAAATCTGTTACTAGTCGATTAAGCCAAATTGATTCTTTGCATGCCTCTGATGCTGCAACATATTCAGCCTCTGTAGTAGACTGAGTAACACAATCTTGTAATCTAGAACGCCATGATACTGCTCCACCAGCCAATGTAAAGACATACCCTGACGTAGACCTTCGGTTGTCTAAGTCACCTGCATAATCTGAGTCTGTAAAACCCTTTACACTTAGCTCCTGACTCCCATAGCATATACGCATACTCTTTGTAGCTTTCAGGTATCTCAATATTCCTTTCACTGCCTCCCAATGTTTCTTGCCTGGGTTTGACATGTATCGACTTACTACTCCCACTGCAAATGCAATGTCTGGGCGAGTAGCAATCATTGCATACATCAAACTACCCACTGCAGACGCATATGGAATCTTATCCATTTCAGCCTGTTCTTCCTCAGACACAGGACAATCTTGTTTGCTAAGTTTCACATATGGTGGCAATGGAACACTCAATGCCTTTCCCTTCTCCATATTGAAACGTTGCAAAACCTTGTCAATATACTCTGTTTGAGATAACCAAATCAACTTCTTTGATCTGTCTCTCTCAATGCGCATACCAAGTATATGACTTGCCTCACCCATGTCTTTCATGTCAAACGATTTTGCCATCTTTGACTTCAAAGCTGAAATTTCTTCCAAGTGCTTGCCAGCAATCAACATGTCATCCACATACAAAATAAGGATCAGCCAACTACCATCCTTAGCCTTCTTTGTATATAGACAGTGATCGAACTCACTACGTTTGTAGCCTTGAGAAAGCATAAACTTGTGGAATTTATGGTACCATGCCCTCGGTGATTGTTTTAAGCCATAAAGACTCTTTAACAACTGGCATACCCAATCTTCCTTGCCTTTCTCAACAAACCCTTCTGGCTGCTGCATGTAAATTTCCACATCTAAATCACCATGCAAGAACGCTGTCTTGACATCCATTTGGTGCAACACCAAATCTAATATGGCAACCAATGCAAGAAAGCATCTCAATGTAGTCATCTTGACCACCGGAGAGAAGACTTCATCAAAGTCAATGCCTTGTTCTTGCTTAAAGCCCTTGGCAACAAGCCTTGCTTTGTACTTTGGCTGACTATCATGAGCGGTGATCTTATACCTGTAAACCCATTTACAAGGTAGAGCCTTTTTGCCCTGTGGTAATTTAACTAGCTTCCATGTCTTGTTTTTATGCAGAGCTGTCATCTCTGACTGCATGGCCAATTGCCAATTCCCGGAGTCCTTCATTTGCACTGCTTCCTTGTAACATGAAGGCTCATTGCAATCAGTCAACATGACATAGTTCATAGATGGAACAAACCTATCAGGAGGTCGCGTGACACGTCCAGATCTACGCACAATAGGTGGCTCAGGCTCAGCCACAACCTGTGGTTCCACTCTATCCTGTCCTTGCTCCTCTTGAGCCCTGACATTTTGTCTTGCACGTGTAGGTCCATCTTCTTGGAAGACAACTCTTCTAATCTCCTCAACCCTCTCTGGTTTAGAATGATATTTGGATTCATTAAAGTGAACATCATTGCTACAGACAACCTTTCTGGATTCGGGATCCCAAAGTCTGTACCCCATCTCGCCAGAATTACCATAGCCTAGAAAGATGCACTTTCTACTCTTTGGCTCAAGTTTGTTCCTAAATTCCTTTGGAACGTGAGTATATGCCTCACAACCAAAGACTCTGAGATGCTTGTATGAGGGAATTTTGCCTGACCATACCATCTCTAGCACTGAATCCTTCTGCAAAACCTTGCTAGGAGATCTATTTACAAGATGAACAACTGTTGATACAGCTTCAGCCCAAAACCCATTTGGCAACTGTGCATTAGACAACATACTTCTGACCTTCTCTTGCATGGTCCTATTCATCCTCTCAGCAACACCATTTTGAGGAGGATTGTAAGGAGCAGTAAGTTCACATTTTATACCTTTTGACTCACAAAAGTCCTGAAAGGCCTTTGAAACATACTCTCCACCATTGTCAGTGCGTAAGCATTTAAGCTTCTTGCCACTCTGATTCTCCACAAGTGTCACAAACGTTTTGAAAACACTAAACGCTTCATCCTTGTGCTTGAGAAAGTAAACCCATACTTTCCTCGAGTAATCATCTATAAATGTCATAAAGTAAGAAGCTCCCCCTAGAGATAGTTTAGGCATAGGTCCACACAAATCACTATGAACAAGTGCCAACTGTGTATCTCTTCTACTGCTTCTATGCTTATGTGGCTGCTGTGTTTGCTTACTATACAGACAATGTTCACAGAATTCAAAATCATTAAATGAAAAGCCAGGCAAATAACCAGAACGAGACAAGATTTCCATTCCCTTCTTGGACATATGTCCTAACCGGCTATGCCACAAAGAAACGTTCGGCTGCTCGGTTACATTGATTACATTTTTAGAGACATTTGATACATAAATCATGTAAAGTCCTCCAGACTTTACTCCATGTGCTACTGTCATAGAACCCTTGGATATCTTCCACATGTTCTGTCCAAAAGTGGTGACGTAGCCAGCATCATCAAGTAAACCTGTGCTGATCAAGCTCTTTGTAATTGCGCGAACATGTCTCACATTCTTCAACGTGAAAGAAGAGCCATTCTGAAACTTCAATTGAACATCTCCAACACCTAAGATCTCACATGTCTGCCCATTACCTAGCCGAACATGATCTTTAGTGGTCACATAAGAGGTAAACCACTCCTTCTTTGGAGACACATGAAGTGATGCCCCTGAGTCTATAATCCAGTCACTGAGTGCATTTCCATCAGATGTTGTAAGAAGAGCTGAGTCCATTGTATTCTTCAAGAAGTAGATGTCTCCTGACACTAGACTGTCATCCTCTGCAATAGTGTTTGTCACATTTATTTCTTGAATCTTTACTGAGGACTTGTTCTTCTCACCATGGTCTTTAGCTTTCTCTTTGCCTTTTTCTGCTTTCCATTCTCTACAGTCTCTTTTCATGTGACCCTTCTTGCCACAATGGTAGCATTCTATGTCACTCTTGCCTTTAGCACTGCGGGACTTGCTACGAGACTGATTCCTCTTTCCACCTTTGTACTTTTCTTTGGTCCTTCCCCTGACAACTAAGGTTGTTCCTTTGCCTTTGTCCATTGTCTTTCTATTGGTTTCTTCAGTAAGCAGACTTCCTTCTACACCTGCTATGTTCAAACCATCTGGAGGTGCAGAATTACTCAAAGCTGTGCGAAAAGTGTCCCAACTTTCCGGCAATGTGATCAGCAGGAACATAGCTCTAACAGGTTCATCAAACTTGACACCTTGAGCTGACAACTGACTATAGATTGTGTTGAATTCATTCAGATGATTGGACATAGGTGTCCCTTCTTTCATCTTCAAGTCAACAAGCTTCTTAAGCCAGTATACCTGTGAAGCTGCACTCTGCTTCTCATAAAGATCACTCAGCTTTAACCATGCTTGATAAGCCGACATCTCGTCTGCTACATTGAAGTAAACACTTTCTGCCAAAGTCAACATAATGGTAGAAAGTGCCAATTCATCCATTTCGCTCCATTCATCTTCGTCCATATCTTCTGGTTTTATCCCCTTGAGCTTTATAGGTTTTATCTGCTTCTTTTGTACCAACACGTGCCAAATCTGCTGCTTCCACAATGGGAAATTGGTTCCATCCAGCTTCTTGATATTGTAAAGAGCAGTGTCCTATGATCTAGCCATAGCTACGCTTCACAATGGTTTACTTTCTTGGGAAAAATTTGGCAGAGTTTCCCCTGTAAACTGACCTCTGAACCAATATCAACCTGTCAAATGAACCAAGAAAGCTTCAGATTCTGCATAAATTTCGGCAGAGTCTCCTTTGTGAAATGGCTCTGGTGTACTAAAAAACAGACCAAAAAACAGCTCAAAAAACACTGTCTCTCTGACACTGTAAGCTGTGGGTAAACCTGTCCTGCACCTGTACTGTCTCTGACTGTTCTGTCACTGTCCTGTAAGCATAGACTGCGACAATGCCTCAACGGCACTAAAGCAAAGATGCAATCCCAACTGTCTAACTCACAGTCAATACATCCTAGCTGCCTATCTAAGGGTGCTCGAGGGATCGCTCCAAGAACTGTATCACCGAAAGGATCTCAACATTCGAGAATCCCCAAGCTCAATAAAACCTCACTCGACCCTCAACAAAGGCTGCAGTAAATCTGACAGTACATAGACTTCCCACACAGTCATACATCCACAAATTTCCCACTGTATGTTGTAACCGCTACGGCGGTTGTTTGCTGCGTGATTCACAGCCAGCAAACCCTCAACAGACATACATTATCTCTGACAATACATCCCATGTGGAATTACCTGCAATGTCAGGATGAAATCTGGAATATCAAGCAGCAAACACAAGCTACCTGATGAACTAGTGGATGTCGCCTACAGTCTGTGTGTAGATGCGTCTGTGTCGTATGTGACACGCCTCCAAGAACTGTGAGCCGTCCTTCGATGTGTAGACAGCCACAAATCAACACTCTGGGAGTGTCGATATCCTCAGCACCTGCAGTCGTAGGCAGAAAACCCCAAAGTTGCAGAGTCGGATCTGCAGTCGCTGAGACCACGTAGTCGAAAATGGCTTGCACAGAACTTTGTCGAAGCCAAACGGTGAGTGCTGCCCCGAGCCTCGATCTAAGCTCTGATACCAGTTGAAGGAGTACGAGCGGAAGTGCGACACGAGAGAGAGTGCGAGAAGAAGAGCACGATGATATGGTGAACTCGCTCTACTGTAATGTGTAGAGCATAGTGAGTTCTTATTAGGTTTTTACAAAAGAATATGTGTACATACCTGGCGGCCTGCCCACTTACCTGGGCGACCACATTGGGCTTTATACCCCAACACAGTGAAGCTAGAGGAGATTCCCGAGCTCGAGACAAAGGAAGAGATTGAGTCGAGTGACAATAGCTCTATGGATGTGGACACGAGTTGGGATACGGGGTCCTCTCAATCCACATATGATGAGTTTGAGCTCTTGCATGTGAGTAGAGAGGCAGTAAATGTGTGCCAAGAGCAGCATGAAGTGCAAGCCAAAGTGCATGATGGAGACCTAGTGGAGCGGTCTACAGGCGATGATATGTAGGTAAAGGTGATGTGCGGTGCCATGCTAATGGCCATGTTGGTTAAGACTGCAGTGGAGTGTTCCATAGAGGTATGGAGAAACCTTGACTATGGGAGAGGACGAGGATAATGCGATAGAGAACGAGTTTCTCTCTTTCTTGATGGAGCATGATGTAGCAATTGAAGAGATGCTCGAAAGGCAGGTAATTGAAGCCGACAGGCAAGTGGTGTTGGTAGACCTTGAAGGGTCAATTGATGAGGGAGATCTCAATGATGCTAGAATTGAGTGCATGGCAGGTGAGAAGGGCAATGTGGAGCCGAAGATAGAAGAGTTTCCTATGCAGTCAGTGCACTCTATGACAGGTGATGGGGATTCCAAGGCGGTGTGGAAGCTTTCCAAGGAGCTTTGTGAATGGTGGTTGATGGGGATGCTGATAAGCGTAGCTGTGCAATGGGCTCTCGAGTAGGTGCATGATTTGCTTGAGGAGGATCTTGCTTTACACGATTGGGAGGATGGGGCAGGTATGCATGGTATGATCGATGTGAGTGATGGTGTGTCTGATGGTAGTGATGGTAGGTTTGGTGGTTTTTTTGAAGTGGTGAGTTTGCCGATGGATGATTGGTGCAATGAGGTTATGCTATTGGTAGTTTGGGTATGTGGTTGGTATATATGCCTTGGTGCGACACTATGTGAGCCTGATGCAGGTGGATGGACGGGATCAATGTCAAGTGTTTGACCCAGGCGGTTGATGACAGGTAAAGCAGGGGGTTGGGCAACCCGCATGAACAAAGGCAGCGGGTAGCAGATGCCAGGTTTTGTATATATGTTAGGTGGTTTTGTGATGTGCAAAGAGTTTGTTTTGGTGTGGCAGTTTTTTTGGTACAATAAGCCTATGCGTTGTTGAACATGAATGCTCAACGAGGGGGTGGGCAATGATGGTGCAAACAAAGTTGGTATGTGAAGGGATGTGCTCTATGTCAAGCTATGGATGCTAGCACGCCCATGTAAAAGGGCTAAAGCAGGAATGAAGGCCTTGGGTGAGCATGTCGTGGCGGAAGTGTATGTCTAATGTGGTTTTTTAGGCCAAAAAGGCCCCAGAATGGTCCAAGTGGGATTGTAGGTAGAGATGCCCAAAATGATGAGTCAATGCTTTGGAATGTAGTATTCTAGATGCTCTGGAAGTTCGTCCAGACGGCTCGTCGAACGGAGCCCCGTGGTGAAAGATATTAAAGTTCAAAGCTAGAATGCTTTGCAGATCCTCGATGAGGAGGGCAGGTACCGACAAGTGGCCAAAACTGGAATCAGTGGATACACGTGTAAAGCTCAAGCTATGGAGCATGCCAGTCTTTTTGGTTTGTCATTCGGAGCTCAGACGGGCAAGTTATGGCCAATGGAATATTTGCCGGGGGTCGGGTATGTGCTCACCGGGCCGTGTTGGTGGGCGCGCCGACAGAAGTTTTTTTGAGTTCGCTAGAGTTTTGGAATATCTCATGCAAGATGGGGAGTCAGCCAAAACTTGGGGGTTGCCGCTCGGAGTCAAACCATCATGGTATGCCCAATTTAACTTGGCGGACAATCGCAATAGAGGCGAATCAATTCTTTCCCCCCACTTTTGCGACTTGATGTTTGAGGGTGTGAATTGATCGAAAGAGGCAAAGTTTTTGAGGTTTGGAGCTGGCCTTGGTCTGGCTTGGCAAGAAGGGGGTTCAACGAACTTGAGCACATGGAGCACTGATTGCATGATTGCATGGGAAACAAACGCTAAGAACCTTTTTGGTTGTGAATTTAGAAAAGGGTGGCTGGACTCAAGGGGGAAAGAAGAAAAAAATGAAGTTCAAGGCTAAGTTAAAAAAGGGAGGTTTAAGTAAGAAAAGGAAAGCCCAAGGAACAATAGTGGCGGCGGCGTCACTACTGAGAGAAGGGTTTTTCTTTTAATTTTCTTTTGCTTGAGGGTAAGAAGAAAAGGAAGAGAATTGGGCGGAGAAGAAAATCTTCGTGCGCTCGGTGGTCGGAGTCAACATGGGTGGTCCACAAAGAGGCTCGGAAGGATGAGAGCTCGGTAGAAAAGGAAGCCAGCAAGCGCTGCCAAGAGGAGGAACTGTTGCTAAAGTGAAGCCAGTGGTGGATGTTCTCGTCGAGGTATGTGTCGACGGAGTCGAACGGTGAGGGAGGTGTGTGCCCCTTTGTACGGATTCGTGATAGCCATGGACTACCTAGAGCAGGCCATATGGATTTTGTACATGGTGTTTTTCTTTGAAGAAGAAGCTATCATTGCCGGTTTTTGGTGTTGTCTCTCCCCCCTTCCCTCCTTTCTTCTTTGCTTGTCTTCAGGGTGTGTGGTGCCGGTGTATGTGAGCGTGTGCATCCTCCCGCCCCCCCTATGTGTGTGAGAGAGAAAGAGAGAGAGGTGTTGAGTTGTGGAAGGGCTGGAAGCGGGCAAGATCGGTGTGATCGCTGTCTGAGGATTGTGCAAAGCCTGTGTGCTTGGGCAAAGTGCAGGCGAGGCCTTGCTAGTGTGAGTTGCTTGTTTTGAAGGTGTTTTCGAGAGGAGAGGGGTGCTGTGAATACCCTGAGCTATATAGGGGCAGCTGTTTGTGTGTCGTGTGTGTTCTCCATTCCCCCTCTCCAACGTTGGGAAAAATAAAAAGTGGGACACCTCAAACCCACAACTTCAACAACGACTCCATAATTTATAGACACATGCCATCCAAAGCTGTGATAGAATTTGCCACTAGGTTGTTATAGCCATAACCCTGCAAAGAACTAGTCGTAACTTTAAGAGCATAACTCCAATTGGGACACTTAAAAACTTGGGAAAAATATTGTAAAATGAATGGCAAGGAATTTGAAGATGATCAAAATTGATTCTACATGCCGTTGTATGCAAAATTGATAAGAATGCTAAGAAAATAAGGTGAGGTATCACGAGGGCGTGCGTCCAAGTCACATTGTACAGCAGTCTCAATTGACCTCAGGCCTCACGACTCACGATCCGTCATTTGTGTGGCGCCAACAGGGCCTGCATCCAAGTCTGTCAATACATATGTCAAGAGTGGTGGTAAAGTTCTTGCTGCTCAACGTCTTAGACCAACACTAAGTGCAATGGTCAGAGCCAAGCAAGTATGTCCCTCTAATCTTTTTTGCATTTCCTTTTGTAGGAATCTTAGTAGATCCTCTTAGGCTTTTGAGGATGAAAAAGGGGGATACGGCTAGTGGAAGAGAGGGAGTGAGTATGTTTAAAAAGAACAAAGCTGTCGTCTCCAAAGCCTAATTAAATAAGCAACTCAAATTATAGTTTTAGCATATACAGATAGGATGGTGCGTGGAGAGAGAGAGAGAGAGAGAGAGAGAGAGAGAGAGAGAGAGAGAGAGAGAGAGAGAGAGAGAGAGAGAGAGAGAGAGAGAGAGATGGAGTAGGGTCGGCAACATTTGCAGGACCTGGGGATGTTCCACTGGAAGCATCAGCAATGTTTACGCATGCTATGCAAGGGTGTATGCATGGTTGCAGCGCAGTGACCGCCATCAAACCCTCAACAGACATACATCATCTCTGACAATACATCCCATGTGGAATTACCTGCAATGTCAGGATGAAATCTGGAATATCAAGCAGCAAACACAAGCTACCTGATGAACTAGTGGATGTCGCCTACAGTCTGTGTGTAGATGCGCCCGTGTCGTATGTGACACGCCTCCAAGAACTGTGAGCCGTCCTTCGATGTGTAGACAGCCACAAATCAACACTCTGGGAGTGTCGATATCCTCAGCACCTGCAGTCGTAGGCCGAAAACCCCAAATTTGCAGAGCCGGATCTGCACCCGCCGAGACCACGTAGTCGAAAATGGCCTGCGCAGAGCTTTGTCGAAGCCGAACGGTGGCCGAGATGACCTCAGAATGAAATTCTGACAACACCAAGCCCTTCGAGCTTCCCCACGAGATTTGGGGCCGTGTTTTCGCCTGTCGAATTTCACTCCAATCTGAGCTGGTGACTCTAGCCTCGTGCAGTGCTTCCCCGAGCCTCGATCTGAGCTCTGATACGGTGAACTCTCTCTACTGTAATGTGTAGAGCATAGTGAGTTCTTATTAGGTTTTTACAAAAGAATATGTGTACATACCTGGCGGCCCGCCCACTTACCTGGGCGACCACATTGGGCTTTATACCCCAACAAAAATAATGCAAAGGGGAAAACCAATGTTCAAAATTCTTCCCAAGGCACTTCTGACAACAACAACAACAACAACAATTGGTCCAAGGAGAAGGGAGTTTACAAAGGTAAAAACAAACTTTCTCCTGAAGAACTTGAAGCTTTTTTGCAAGGACCATAAGTGTTTCAAGTGTGGGGAGCAAGGACATGTCTATCGTTCTTGCCCCAAGAAGAATACTCGCAATGAGACTCCTAGGGATTCCACCATCGAAGCTCCAAAAGAGGATGCTCATTGCAAAGGATTATCACTTTCCTATGTTTGGGAAAGGTAAGAGAGCATGATGCCTTGATCTTGTTTGGCCTTGGTTCTACTCACAACTTCATATCAACGGAGTTGGCCACGAAGTTGGGCATTCAAGCTTTCAAGATGGGAGATATGGTAATGGCTGATGCAGCTTTCAAGGGACATCAAGCCTCCGTTACTCCCTTGATTGGGAAGTTGAGGCTTCATGTTCAAATCTATGTCAACAAAGAAGACTTTTTAATCTCTCTTCTCCAACATGAGGATGCTATCCTAGGGGTGCCATGGTTTGATCGCATGGCTGCCAACATAAAGTTCCTTGAAAGGAGAATCTACTTCAACTACAGGTAAAGAACATGTATATAGATGCTAGTGAGCGTGATCGCACTATTCCACTTGTAAATCCTCTTGCTTTTGATAAGTCAATGAAGAGCTCAGTTTCTGCGTACATGATTTTTGTCAAAGAGTCTCAAAAGATCCTAATGTTTCATCAAATGTAAATGGTAGGAATCAAGAGAGTTAGACTTGTCTAGTTTTCTAAAAGGATTCCAAGATGTGTTCATCGATGATATACCTATGGAATTACCTCCAAAATGAGGGGATGATGAGCATCACATTGAGCTCTTTCCAGGAAGCTCACCACCTAACAAGCCTCCTTATCGAGTCTCACAAGCTCAACAAGAGGAGATCATGAGGCAAGTACAGAAATTGGTAGTAAAAGGGATGGTGAGGCCTAGTTCCTCTCCCTTTTGTTCTCCAGTCCTTTTAGTGCAAAAGAAAGATGATACATACCGTATGTGTGTGGACTATCGAGCACTAAACCATATCACTATCAAAAACAGATTTCTCGTGCCTCGGGTACAAGATCTGTTTGATAAGCTAGAAGGCTCTACCTACTTTAGTAGTATTGACCTTAAGAGTGGTATCATCAAATAAGGATAGTGGATGAAGATATCCTAAAGACCGCGTTTTGCACAATGTTTGGTCTTTATGAATATCTACTCATGCCTTCTGGCTTGACTAATGCACCAGCTACGTTCAATCGTCTAATGGAGAAAATTTTTAGACATTATCACAAATTCACTGGAGTGTTCTTTGATGATATCATCATCTACTCCAAGTCTTTGGAGGAACATAAGAAACATCTCCAAGTGATTTTTCAAGCATTGAGGGATAACAAGCTTTTTCTCAACCAAAAGAAAAGCGAATTCTTCCTTCAAGAGATTTAAATCTAGTTCATATTATCTCTCAATATGGTATCCGTATGGATCCATCAAAGTTAGAGGTAATAAAAGCATGGCCTAACCCAAGGAATCTACATGAACTAAGAAGCTTTATTGGTATGTGCGCATACTATAGATGCTTCATAGCAAAATTCTCTTAAGTAGCAGGACCACTACACGACTTAACTAAGAAGAATGTTAAGTATGTATGGAATGCTAAGGAGAAAAATGCTTTTGACAAGCTCAAGGAGAAGCTTACCTCTCAACCAGTCCTCATGCTTCTCGATCTCTTAAAGCCATTTGAGGTACAATGTGATGCTTGTGGTGATTGCCTTAGAGCAGTTTTTCTTCAAGAAGGGCATTCCATAGCATATGAGAGCCGAAGGCTCAATACGGAGAAACGAGTCTTGGGCATTTACGAGAAAGAGCTTTTAGCTGTTCTACATGCCCTTGACACATGGAAGCACTACTTATTGGGGACTCCATTCATTCTACGAACCAATCACCAAAGTCTCAAGTATTTCATGACGCAAACCAAGCTTTCCGACAAACAAATGAGGTGGGAAAATTTTCTTTCACAATTTAATTTTTATATTGCTCACATTGCTGGTAAGCACAGTCAAGTGGCCGATGCACTTTCACAATGACCAAAAGTTAATGCGGTGTCTATAGCTACTCACAATGATCTATCTTCTATGATAGATGAGTATGCTACTGACCCTGACTTTAGAGACATAATGTCAGCCCTTGCTTTGGGGAAGAAAGAGAAACCATTCACCTTGCAGGATGGTTATCTTCTCCACGGCAATAGGCTATGTGTTACGCATTCCTTTGGTGATAAAGTTATGTATGAATCCCATGCTCCTCCATATGCGGGGCATAGAGGTATTCAACCTACTCTCGGAGGAGTAGAGACATACCCCTATTGACCTACCATGAAAGTGGACATACAAGAGTATGTTTCAAAATGTGTAGTATGCCAAAAGACCAAGTATGATAGAGGGAAGCAACCTGGATTACTCCAGCCATTGCCTATCCCAAATTCACCATGGGAGAGTATATCCATGGATTTCATCTTTGGATTACCCAAGTCTATCCATGGGAATACGGGAATATGGACAATAGTCGACGGGTTTAGCAAGCAAGCACATTTTATTCAAGGATTACAACTTAAGGATAGAATAAACCTTATCAATGATTACGATGCTACATTAGAGTAAGCAAATGTATAAATTTATTTTAAATGACTCATGTTTTTGTCTTATAAGACTAGTCCTCTTTTTAATTGTACACAAATTTAACTAGTATACATGCTTAGAATCATGTTTGTGATGACGACGTCTCTCAAACACCAAGTAGAATTTGTGACTCTACTTTGGGAGAATGAAATGGACTAAAGAGCAGACATGCTTGCGGCAGCTATGTCACCCAAGCACCAAATGGATTAGTCATCCATTTTGGAATTATGTCTTAGGGTAAAAAGGGATCCTCTACCCGCTAAGTAAAATTGACTAATGAGTAAGGCTTTATCTCTTCTACCTCAGTCATGGTCGAGGACGACTATGATCTCAAGAGAGAGGTAATGTCATAAAATCTAATATCTAATTTTTAACCAACCCAAATATTAAACTGATCACTTAATGTGGGACAATAAACGGGAACAGGGGTTAAGATATAGACATGTGCTTATAGATCTATCTCAACACGGGGCCAGTGGAAAAGGGGCCCAAATGAGAGATGGTCTATGAAAGAGCGAGGCTAACCAATGGAGCATAAGACCTTAGGGTTAGCTTCATTGAAGACCTCCAATAATGTGTGTAAAAGTCCTTTGATCTTAGGTAAGCTAGGACTGAGCTTGAGGCGAGAACCCGACCTAGCTCGAGGTGCTTGTCATGCTTGATGGTTGAGGTGCTTGAGATGCTTGAGGTGCTTGATGATTGAGATGCTTGAGGTGCTTGACATGCTTGAGATGCTAGGGCTGTACTTGAGGTGAGAACCCAGCCCAAGCTTAAAGTGCTTAAGGGCCAAGATTTTGGTGGGAACTGGGCCTATGCATGAGGGGCTTGAGGTGTCAAAAAGTCAAATATTCAATCTCTACAAGGAGGGGGCGAGCCCTACATGAGGGGGGAGGAGAGAGAACACCCACACACTCACACAAGGCATGTATGGTACAAAGAAAGCAAAAGGGACACTTGTCAAGTTCCTCCTCATGTTGCCCTCATGGTGTGCCTGCTTATTGGTTGGGCACCCAAGGGGTCCAATGATAATTTAGGAAATTTAATTAATTGATTTTGCATTTATCAAGTCCTCTCTCTCAAAGGGGAAAGGGAGACACTTGTCCCAAGGCTACCCTTGCTGCTTGTAATGCATCATGCTTGTGATTGGCTAGGCCTGGAGGGGTCCAATGAGCTTCAAGCATGAGCTACAAGGGGGGTCGACCCAAGAAAGCTAGGGGGTTGCTTAGGGGGTATACTCACCCACGCACACTCACAAACACTCTCATTGTGTGCTATGAAAAGTCCAAGAGCTCCCTCTCCTTCTCCAAGCAAGTAGAGGTTGAGAGCTTGCACCAACACTCTTGGCTATGGAGTGCAAATCCAACCAAGAGACATGCTTCAATGCTTAAGCTTACCATATCCTTCTTCTTCATTATTATGCTATTATGTATGCTAGCAAGAAGAGTTATGATAAGTGAGGAACTAATTCTTTCTCCTATGGAATGTTTCTTCTACCTCTTGCCTACCCTCATTCCCTGCTAGCTCTCTCCACCTTCTAGGTGTTTGAGGTCTTGGGACTGAGGCTTAGGATAGTTAAAGCTTTCTTCAAGTTTATGTTATGCTTGTGATGCATGAAGCTTTCCATCTTCATCGCATCACCTAGGTCACAAGGAACACAAAGATTGTATTGTAACAAGTCTCTCTTAATGGGAGAAATTATAATACAAATGCCTATTGGAGGGGGGACCAACTCCACATAAATCCGGTCCTCAAATGTTGTCATGTTCTCTAAATTCTCTCTCTTGCAAAAATATTGTTCATGCCAAGTTAACGAATTGCTATGATTATGTTGCTATCTTCAATTATGTTCACCCGCTATGCTCTCAAAGTCATTTCTCCTCATTAATTTTTGCTACTCTCAAGTTAAATAGGCCAATTCCATTACAATAATGGAGGCGAACGAATGTGTGCTCACTTTGCAAGGAATATGCATGTGCAAATTGTATGGTGTCCATGTGATTCGTCCTTTGTGAGCTATGGTCGGCCACCACAAACCGTTGGTTGTTTTCAAACACAAACTTGAACCTTTCTATCTACTGCTTATGGGAGCAAGATCTTGACGGGATACTTTTGCTTCCTCTCTCTCTCTCTCTCTCTCTCTCTCTCTCTCTCTCTCTCTCTCATGAGAGCCATATTATGTCTCAAACTCTCTTCCCTCTCTCCCTCTTTGTGTCTCTATGCACTTGCACCACGTGGTCTTGTGCCCCCCCCCCCCCCCCCCCCCCCCCCCCCCCCATTCTCTGTGTGTGTGTGTTGATCGCTCTTCCCTAAGCAAGCTCTACCTTCTTGATTTACAAATGTGGAAGTCTCCAGTGGGAAGCATTCATTTCTATGCTTTATCTAAGGCCTCACCCACATCAATCATGCAACTCATCTCACCCCACCACAAAAATGATACGCAACTATAACTCTCTCTCTCTTTCTCTCTCATAAAAGCTAGTACGTCACATTTATCTTCTATATAGAGAAAATGCACCTGGGACTGCCTTGCTTTGGGCTTGTACACCCATGCATGTCTCGGGCTTCCCGCCAAACCTCATCAACACCCTCATAATGATGCTCTCACATATGCTCTACTTGATCCGAGCCTAGGCCTAGGTGTCATCCCTTGAAGTTATTCCAAATCCATAAGAGCAATAATAGGATAGAAGCACCCACAGTACCTCCGGCAAAGAGCACGCCGGACACGCACAAAAATAGCACAATGCACACGGGTACGGGGATGAGGCTAAAGAAATGAAGCCGGGTGTGAGGAGCACAAGGGTGATGAAAATGACGATGAGGATGACCCTTGTGACGGTTTAGGGTTTAGGGTTTAGGGTTTAGGGTTTACCGAGGAAGAGAGAGACGCCACTGATGAGCATGAATTGGTTGGATGAAGGAGCATGCTTGTGAGCACTCTGAAAGATGCTATTTTCTTTCTCCCTCTTCCTCTCTCTCTTACATACACACAGGTTGTGCGTACACAAAGTTGTCTCTCTCTCTCTCTCTCTCTCTCTCTCTCTCTCTCAGACACGTGCGCGCGCACGCACACACACACACACACACACACACACACACACACACAAAGGCACAACTTGCTCAAACCAGTCCTATCATAAAATCTAATATCTAATATCTAACCAACCCAAATGATTTTCTCATATTAAACTGATCACTTAATATGGGAGAATAAATGGGAACAAGGGTTAAGATATAGACATGTGCTTATAGATCTATCTCAACACGGGGCCAATGGTAAAGGGGCCCAAATGAGAGATGGTCTATGAAAGATCAAGGCTAGCCAATGAAGCATAAGACCTTAAGGTTAGATTCATTGAAGACCTCCAATAATGTGTGTAAAAGTCCTTTGACCTTAGGTAAGCTAGGGTTGCGCTTGAGGCGGGAACCTGACCCAGCTTGAGGTGCTTGTGTTGCTTGTCATGCTGACTAAGGTGCTTGAGGTGCTTGATATGCTTGATGATTGAGATGCTTGAGGTGCTTGACATGCTTGAGATGCTAGGGTTGCACTTGAGGTGAGAACCCAACCAAGATTAAAGTGCTTAAGGGCCAAGCTTGTGGTGGGAACTGGGCCTATGCATGAGGGGCTTGAGGTGTCAAAAGGTCAAGATTCAATCCTTACAAGTAGGGGCAAGCACTACAAGAGGGGGGATGAGAGAAAACACCCACACACTCACACAAGGCATGCATGGTAGAAAGAAAGAAAAAGGGACACTTGTCAAGTTCCTCCTCATGTTTTCCTCATGGTGTGCCTGAAGCCTATTGGTTGGCCACCTAAGGGGTCCAATGATAATTTATGATATTTAATTAATTGATTTTGCATTGATCAAGTCCTCTCTCTCAAAGGGGAAAGGGGGACACTTGTCCCAAGGCTACCCTTGCTGCTTGTAATGCCTCGTGATTGTGATTGGCTAGGCTTGGAGGGGTCCAATGCGCTTCAAGCATGAGCTATAAGGGGGGTCGACCCAAGCAAGCTAGGGGGTTGCTTAGGGGGTATACTCACCCACACACACTCACAAACACTCTCATTGTGTGCTATGCAAAGTGCAAGAGCTCACTCTCCTTCTCCAAGCAAGTAGAGGTTGAGATCCTACACCAACACTCTTGGCTATGGAGTGCAAATCCAACCAAGAGCCATGCTTCAATGCTTAAGCTTTCCATCTCCTTCTTCTTCATTACTATGCTATTATGTATGCTAGCAAGAAGAGTTATGATAAGTGAGGAACTAGTTCTTTCTCTTATGAAATGTTTCTTCTTCCTCTTCCCTACCCTCATTCTCTACTAGCTCTCTCCACCTTCGAAGGTGTTTGAGGTCTTGGGACTGAGGTTTGGGATAATTAAATCTTTGTTCAAGTTTATGTTATTCTTGTGATGCATGAAGCTTTCCATATTCATTGCATCACCTAGGTTACAAGGAACACAAGATTGTATTGTAAGAAGTCTCTCTTAATGCCTATTGGAGGGGGGAACGACTCCACATAAATCCGGTCCTCAACTGTTGTCATGTTCTCTAAATTCTCTCTCTTGCAAAAGTATTGTTCATTTCAAGTTAACTAATTGCTATGAATATGTTGCTATCTTCAATTATGTTCACCCGCTATGCTCATAAAGTCATTTCTCAAAAGTACTCTCATTGATTTCCACTACTCTCAAGTTAAATAGGCCAATTCCATTACAAGTCCTATTACAGAAGGAGGCAAGATGACACCACAACGACGAAGGCTCAAAAGTTGGAGTTCAAAAAGGAGGCAGGACGAAGCCACAATAATCAAGGCTCAAAAGCTGGCAGAGGTGTGGTGCATGCAATGCACACAAAAACTCACCACATGGAGGCTCTCTCCTTTCTAAAATACATTGAGCTCCATCGTATATAATATAAATATAATGGTCGAAGATCATTTACGACAGGGAAGATCCGTGAAAACCTACAAAGGGAGGTTCATTGAGCGGTGGCAATTGGAAGGAAACTTAGGAAAGCTCTTTATGGCTTTCAAAAATGCAAAGTAAAGCCTACTGTAAAGACACCCTTCAATTTTTTAATTTTTTTTTGCAAAACTCTTAATTGTGGGTGGATAGTATTAAGAACATAAGAAATATACACCAACCTCGAGCTCAGACCGAGCCTTAAGGGTCAAAGGATTACAAGTTTTCTGCTTGACAGAGAAACCACCACTACTCCTAGGCTTTACTTATTACAAGATGTCATCATGACATGTGTTGTTCTAGACCAATCCTCTGATGCTTGTTTGCCTCCGATCATGTGGATTGTCACTCTGCTCTCTTGTATGATTTCACAAAGCTTGCCACAACCAAATCCCCCTTAAACACGCGGTGGTTCCTTGCTTGCCAAATATGTTGAAAGAAGTAGTACCTAATTATTTGAGTGCAGACAAGAAGAGTAGGACTTCCCAACTTTGAGGATTGATTATAGAAGTTTTTTTGTCGACTTGTTCGACGTGCAATGGTACAAGATAAACATGGAGGGTCGCAACGCTACTGTGCGCAGAGGAGAGTCTGGTTTCCTTGAGGTGGATTCAACTAAAAAATGGACCGACCTAAGAGACACTTTCGTACTAACTGAGCATTGTGAACAAGTAAGTCTATAAATATTTAACATCCAATTTTAGAAGTTATGTGCTTGGAAGCTCTCATGTAAGTTATGTGGCTCTGGCACGTGATTCTTTATCCTACAAAGTCTTCATCAAACTGGTGGCACTCATAGAGGTAGCCCCTCGTAGTGAATTGATGTATGAGGGCTACCATGTGCCAATCACGGCGGCATCAATGGAGGAGATCGGAGAAGATGCTTAGTCAAAAGCCGCTGAGGTGGTGCCAGACAAGCATCAAGATCCTACTCTCTATGGGGTGCATGCAGAGGATCTACAAAATGAAACGAGGACATCTGCCTAAACCGTAGAGCTATGCGAGGATGAGAGAGAGACCTCTTAAAGCCATAAACATTGTATTTGAGAAATTTTGCTCCGTTTTATAATATATATTGTATTCATGTGGCTTTTTGTCCATTCCTGTCTATATGCTATACTTGAGAAATTTAAATTGTGTTTAATGGTCATTGCTTCCACTCTAGGTATGCTCCTTCCCTCTCCTCCCTCTCTTGTTCCCTTCCCCTCTTTCTCTCTCTCCCTCTCAATCTCTCTCTCTCACACACACACACACACACACACACACACATGCACACACACACACACACACTCTGATACACCGACTACGTCAGCTCGAGGCGTACGCAGCACTGCGCTCCGAGTGCCATGGAGACTGAGGCTGCATTTGGAAAGGAATTAGTGATCGGTCTCTGCTCATAGATGGTGCTCGTACCTCCAATAGATCTAGTTGATGTGCTAAAGAGACACTAAGAAGCGCTCTATGTCCGCCTTGCTGGGGCGAGCACTATTGCTGCCATGATCACTCATACTGATGGAGTCCGAGAATCTACAACTACCCAAGAATATAGAAACCTGCATATACAAAATAGATTAGACATACCACTCTCTCTCTCTCTCTCTCTCTCTCTCTCTCTCTCGTGATAGATAAAGATCTATTGCAAGTAATTGAGAATAATATGGCAAATAAGAATTTTAATTTATGACCAGAGTGTCTTGTCACAGCTACATATAAAAGACATGTTGTCCAAGACATAGCTTTTACAAGATACGTAGAATGCACATGGGAGAAAAATTCACAAGAACTTCATAGGAATCTCTCTACACAGAAATCCCTCCCCCTTTATGAGTCCTCTCTCTCTCTCTCTCTCTCTCTCTCTCTCTACATAGGAATCTCTCTCCCTATTATCTATAGTATAGAATATAACTTGTCCATGTTTTCATCTCCATTGAATATTAAGATTAAATGTTCGTGTGTTTAATGCAGGTATGGATGCCGATGAGTTTCTTTCTTCTTTGTCACCCTAGAAGAGGAGGTGGTACAAGGAGCATCATCTCTTTGGAGCATCATCATGTCGTTCCACTCCTTCAACTCTCCCTCTGTTTCGGAGCATTCAACACACTCCTAAGCTTCGGTGTCGATGAGAAGATCTTCACACTTGTCTAGGCACCAACATTCTAGTGGTGGCAGTGCTGGTTGCTATGGGGATGTCGCCGCTGATTCCTCGACACCGCCTCGTGTTCGACGAGGCTCCTTACCTTTTCCTTCTTTGCCTGCCCCCACACCAGCCACGACATTGCCATCTATGCCAGGTTTAGTGCGGTTATCGGCCGTTCTTGCCTACACACCACTAGCTACTCCTCCGGGAGTCACCCCAGTCGACACTACATACTAAGCACCTAGAGTGAAGTGCCAAATGAACTAAAAGACAGATTCATCAACATGCTGCATGACGATTTTTCGTGTCAAGTCTGGATGAGTGCTTCAATGAAGACCTAATGAAGGTTCGAATGCACGAATACTGCAAGCACAACCTTTCTGAAGTACAAAAAGTAATAAAGCATGGGTGGAACAGACCAGATTGGCTAGCCAACCAAAGTGCGAGTAGAGGCAGGGAGCTCGCACCACTTGGGCAGCAGCGGGTGGACATCATTTGAGGCTGATTTTGTAAGTGTTTTTGCATTGCTCTTTAGGTTTGCTAGTTACATCTATTTGTACTTTTAAATTCTAACATAATGGATTCTTTATATGTTTTGAACAGTGGTCGATGACAGGACGTGACCCCACACCATACGAGCGCAAATACGCATGCAGAAAAGGCTTAAACGCCTTGATGGACATTCTGAGTTCTTGCAGCGGCATGGTTAGTATTACACTTTACTCTTTTTTATTTGTTGTATTTTAATGATAAGCTAAGAAAATAGATTGTTTTGTAATTATATGTTTATACGTACATAAAGTCTTATTGTTTTTTTCTGCGGAATCCGACAGATACATTGCTTGGACGCGATGAGACGTTAGATTAGACGACGTCAGTCTAGCCGTAGACATATAGCATTAGTTTTCTTTTGTCATAGCATGTATAATGAGATGACGTGTATACATCTTTTTGTAACTATTGGAAAACCATGTATTTTAAAATAATGACAATTGTGTTGTAACTATTACATTTGTAAAGCTTAACAATCAAGTGATTTTGCCTATGATGTGTATAATTGTCATTGATTTACTTTTGTCCAATACTTTTGTCAGTTTTAGTTTTGTATCTTTATTCTGCAACATCATGATGTTCAAGGGTACGTACTAGACTGCCAACAATGCCAAGTTAATAAGGCAGATCACTTGAAGGTAGGTGGCCTTTTACATCCTTTAGAGATTCCACAAGGTAAGTGAGAGAGTATCTCTATGGATTTTGTAGTAGGACTACCTACTACAAATCGTGGCCATGATGCCAATTATAAACCGTCTCACAAAGATGGGTCGATTCATTCCCACTAAGACTACGGTTAAGACACCGGAATTAGCACGGCTATTTGTAGAGCATATATATAAACTCTACGGTCTTCCAGCTAGTATCATTAGTGATAGAGATTGAAAGTTCGAATATCACTTCTGGAGAGCTGTGTTCCAAAAGTTGGAAACTAAACTTAATCTAAGTACGGCTCATCATCAAGAAACGGATGGTCAAACAGAAAGAGTAAATTAAGTGCTAGAGGATATGCTACGAGCGTACGTTAGCAAGAAGCAAACCAATTGGGAAGACTACTTACCTATATTGGAATTTGCTTATAATAGTTCAAAGCATGTGACTACAGGGTGTAGTCCATTTATGCTTTTGTATGGATTTCAACCTAGATCACCTGTTACGGTGGGGCTGGCTAAGGAGAAGATACAACAAGCGAAGGATTTTCTCCAAGACCATTTTGACATGCTTCGAGTTTCTTGACAGAATGTTAAGCAAGCTCAAGATCGATATAAGAAGTACGCAGATGAGCATCGACATCTTGCTACTTTCAAAGAAGGAGACAAGGTTTTCCTCAAAGTTTCGGAGCATTTAGAAAGTCTGAAGACGGGAAAAGTTGTTAAACTTTCACCACGTTATTGTGGACCGTTTACCATTCTCAAACGTATAGGTCAAGTGGCCTATAAGTTAGCTCTTCCAGATCATTCATGAGTTCATCATGTTTTTCATGTTAGACGTTTACGAAAACAGCTGGACATAATGATAATGTCATTGACACAGGTTTGTTGGTTGACCTTATCGCACCGCCAAGCATTCCTCATGAGCCCGAAAAGATTTTGGATTCTCATGAGCTTCACACCAGACATCATGTTAGACGACAGGCATTGGTAAAATGGTTAGATAGACCTGAAGAAGGTTCTATATGGGAGAATGTCTCCGCACTTAAGAAACGTTTTCCTACATTCGTTTTCGAGGAAGAAAATGATTCTCCAAGGGGGGGGTAATGTAAGGACATGGGTCCTATGGGCAAGGTCACCGACACGGCCGGACAATGTGTACCCTAGGGGGAGGCTATAAGATAGCATGATTGGGTGGAGACTAGCACACGCATTACCACCGCCCTTTCAGATGGCCTCTTGTATGTCTAGGGATAGCCAACCGCCCGTTTTGTGGTAGGTCTAAAAACAATTCCAATTGCCTTTCACCACGCATGACTGATGCTATAGAATTTTTGAACTTAGCCTTACAATTGAGCTGCCTTCCATACAGTGCTAAAAAAAAACTTAGGTTAAGTGTAATCCCACCTACAAATTTTGAAATTTACCTCTTAGTTTTATATTTGAAGTGAGAAAACCTACAAAATTTTGAAAAAATTAGTGTAATTTGGTGTAATAACCTTTAAATTTTGTCAATTTACCTCTATTGTTTCACATATGTAGGTTTGCCAAGTTTTTGGAGAAAAGTTGTTTCCGAGCATTGCAAGTTCCACATAGCATTGGGTTACCATAGAAAGATGTCTAGCTGAAGGTAGAAAACTGACCCTCGTCAAGTATCAATCAACCCCATATGTAGGTTGTTGTGAGAGAAACCGGCCATGGTAAGGGTCACCATATTGCCACCTAGAGATGAGGGGATCGAGCTGCTCAAGTGAAATTCAGAGAAGCCAGGACATCAAGATCAGAAAGCTGGAAGAGACGTATCTCTCCATCTCCATGTCTTCCGTACTTAGGACCGTGGACTTATCTGACAACCACTTCCATGGTCTCCTGCCATCAAGCAGACGAAACTTCGCTCAAGTGGATGTAGATCTCCATCTATCTGACAATCACTTTTCAGGGTGTATTCCACGAGCTATTGGGCAGCTCCGGAGCCTTGCCAAGCTTAGCCTAACTAAGTTAGAATATGGTAAATGGTTGTCAGATAAGTCCACACTCCTAAGTAGGGATGCCTTCAACAACAATTTCAAAGGTGAGCTCCTCTTAGAGCTGAGCTTCTTAACCAGCTTAAGGCACTTACACTTGGGAGGCAACCTCTTCACTAGTGTCATACACCCACAATATGGAAACATAGAAAGCTTAGAATACGTAGGATTATGGGGGAGTGAGCTCGCATATCCTTGCAGCTTGGAATCTCTTCTTCAATGTGTTGGATGAAGGCATTCCTGCAGAGCTTGGCCGTCTGTCAAATTTAATGAGGCTTGATATTGCAAATGGGTTATCCTGCCAAGTTAGATTCTCTCTTTCTGTAGACTAACAATATGGTTGGGCCAATACTATCGAAGCATGGTAGCCTCACAGACTTGCGATCACTTAGCCTCTTTTTGAATACTCTACATAGAGACATACCTTCCTACATAGGGGACCTACCCAACTTGCAGGTTCTCGCTCTATGAGAGAACCTTTTTTAGGGGCGTGTCCCTCAACATCTCAGCCAGAATGGGCAGCTAGTCACAAGGTCTTCCTCATCACTATATCACACGGGCATGGTCAAATGGGATGAATGGTGGAGGAGGAAAACGCGGGGTACGTCAATCATGGACCGCCAGATCTGAGGTTGCCCCGAATTTACCAGTTTGCCAAATTTGCATATTTGCCCCGAATTTACTAATTGGCCCACATTTACAATATGACATACTCGAATCCCCTATATTTCAACGTACACATGAGGGCGTAGTGGTTAGTGCACATGGCTCATGGTGGGAAGGTCGGGGGTTCAAGACATGGGGTGCGGATTGACCTAAATTTACAAGCCACCCGAATTTACAAGCCCACCTGCGTGGTTGTTAAAGAAGGGGATGTTGGGCATGATCAGGTTATGGGCAAGGTTTTTACTCAACGTTTTGATTGTGTTGCTTATTTTTCTGACTCTCGAAGCAGACACATAATGAGTGGGGCTCCTAAGATGGAGCAAGTAAGAGAGCGTGCCGAAAGTGTCTTGAAAGTGCTTAATTTGTGAGGAACATGCTCAAATCAGCAAAAAGAAGAGATGTTTGAAGTAGTAGTCTTTGCTTTACAAGAAGCATGCCTAGAAGATGTGAGAGAGAAGATGGTCACATCTATCTCTGCAGCAGCTGTTCAAGCTGGGGGCGTTAGGCTGAAAGTTACTGGATTTGGGAAGAACATGCTTACTCCAAAAATTCCAACTGGAATCGTAAAAAAATATCAAACAAAAGTTAGGCTTCTTAGTGCAAGATAAATCATCTATTACTCCTGTGCATGGCACAATTAAAATAACATCAAAACCAGTTGCTTTCTGCCACAAGGCATCTGTTGGAAGCAGAGCTCAAGGAAATAATTCTATCCGGTTTAACGTGCAACCTGAGTTCTGCACGTCCTTTTTCCTTGGAGGTCAAACTAGAAATGGTAGAGCTACAGACTCATCCTTCAAGGTTTCTTCAGATGTGGACCAGAGGGTTAATCAGGCTCCAATTCTGACAAAGAAACAAAGGAGATGCAAGCAGACACAAATAAAACAAGTGAATCTAATCCTGTGCAAGCAGAAAAGCAAGGTGACACCTCTCCACGGGAACAATGGAATTCTCATTCTCATGGGATAGAGCAGAAGCAAAAAAGTTCTATTACAGCATCGCAAACGAATGAGGCTCAGATAGGAAAAAAGAATGATTTAGCATTCTCCTCTAGCTTCTCCTCTCCCTTCTTCTGACATAAGTTGGGCCTTTGAGGCTTTGACAGGTGTTAGTAGTTCGACACAATTGGCTGTGACTAATGTAATTTTTGGAGTCATCGAGAATGTTCTAGAGTAGCTAGAAAAGGAGCAGAGCAGTGTTTACCAAAAACTTTTTTAGGAACCAATGGAAAAAGGAGAGCTTTGAGAATTTACCGGTTTTTAGAGAAATTTAGTCGGTTTTTTTTTTGTTTTCACACTGAAATTCTCAAAATTTAGCCTGTTTCCTTCAAGGCGGCCCTCAAAACTAACTGAAAGTTTTCAATTTTTGTCCTTTAAAAATACACTAAAGGCCGGTTTTCTGTGAAGACTAGAGCAGAGCCAAAACGATGAGCCGTTGTAACCGGGTCAGAAGGACGAGCATGACGTGGAAAAGGGTCAAATAGATGAGGATGAGCACTTGGAGCAATCATCATCGACTGTATATAAAAGTTTGATGGATAGAAGAAACATGGATACTCAAAAGTAGAATTTCTTGAAAGAGAGACATGGCTAGGCAGATGGGTTCGCCTAATCAAGAATGCCTTGGGAAGGTAGGGTAGAGGAGCCAGTAGGGGGACGGGTAACTTGGGGAGCTTGAATCCCTCTCCTCCGAGCTCATTTTTTTGCTTTGAGTAGCTCAATTTAATCGCCTTTTCACAAGCTTTCAGAAAAAATAATTTGGGATTGATAAGGTTTGAGAGTCGGTAGTCACAGCGTGATTTTCGGAATCACGTGTATCAAAAATCGGCATGAATAAGAACACCAATGTGAACCAAAAGAGGTAAAATGCAACCACGACATCTTGAACCTACGCCCTAACTAATGAGAAGGCTTTTTCTCGAATGAACTAACCATTTCAACTCCACTTTTTTGTGCTTCTTTTGGTCTCCAAACATATTAAAATTAGGGGTTCATGTGTCTTTTCTCTGAGCCGTACCACAACTGACCCCTCTACCCTAGTGACAGAGTAATGAAGAAATAAAAAATAGACTTTGGTGCATAACACCCATTCCAAATTAGTCTTGCGCATGAGAGAGAGAGAGAGAGAGAGAGAAAGAAGTAACGTAGAAGGCAAAGAAGAGTAATGAAGAAATAAAGAATAGACTTTGACTGACTTTAGAGGTGCAATGAAGAAGTCTTTGGTGCGTGTAAGCAAGAGAGAGAGAGAGAGAGAAGTAACGTAGAAGGCAAAGAAGAGACCGTTAAAAACAATGACTGACTTTAACTCGAGGAGGAAGCTGCCTCCCGGACTCTTGGAGACGTGATGGTTCGGGGAAGCAAAGAAGCGGCCAGCTCCTCAAATAAAAGGAGGCTGCAACCCAGCTTGACGAAGGCAGAGACCTCTCTCTCTCTCTCTCTCTCTCTCTCTCTCTCTCTCTACGCACCTTTCTACTACCATGACGCTGGCCAAGCTAATTCAGTACTCCAAGCAGATGAGGCTGGGCGGCTGGATAAGAAGAGCGGCTTCGCTGCTCAAGAGCGATTGCGCGTCCCTGCATGAGACCACAATAGTGAACGAGACGGGCTGCCGCCTTGTGCTGCGTAGCAAGTACCGGGACGTGTGGGAGGGCACCCGTTTCAAACTAGCCCCCGGCCAGTCTCTCCTGCTACGCTGGGCACCCCACCAACCTTACCTGCGCTTTGGCGCCTTCTTGGACACCACCATAGCAGGTAGAGGAGGCTCCTCGTGCATGTCCCTGATGCAGCAACCTCTTTTTATCATCGCCCAACACACTCTTGCCTCCAACAAGCAAATATCTCTCGCATTCGACCCTCCGTCTCTCTCAAAAACTTGCCCTAACTGATGTACCTAACGATGGTAATAACCCCTCTCTCTCTCTCTCTCTCTCTCTCTCTCTCGGTTTCAAATAACGTATATAACGTGGATATTTTAAAAACTCATATCCATGCATAAATATAATAAATTGTTCCTTTAAAAAAGAATTTATGGGTTTTTTTTCTCAAAGTAAAATTAAAAACCTCTCTTATGAGTGTAACTTTGTAAATTCTTTAAAGAAAATTAAACACCCTTTGTTTTGAACTCATGTCATACACTTACATTTTTGGACATGCACCTCTCTCTTTCTCTCTCTCTCTCTCTCTCTCTCATTCATGCATCCTTCTTCTTCTTCTTCTTCTCTTCTCCCCTATCTCAAGAGTGTTCTTTTGGTCCCATCGAACATGGAAGCTTTTAGTGGATAAAAATAACAACACCGTCACTATATATATGGGGGGATCCCCATCATCCATCTGTCGGACTTTCTTTGTCAAAATCTGTTGTACCAAGAAGTGGATGTACGACATGTATGCACACATAATTTTTGTACGTATTGTGTAGTCTGCAACCCTATCTCGGGAGTCGAACTCAGCACAAGGAATCCCAATTTTACAAACAGCTCGACACGTCAACAAATAATAACAACTCCAATGATCGAGAATTGTGCTTACACAATCAACTTGTAGAATGCAATATGGAGGTCCCACGTGAGCATCTTTAATTCCCGTATCTAGCCAAAATCTCCATACACACACATTCACTCACCTACACTCTCTTGTTTACACACATAAGCATGCACATATATACAAACAGTCTCTCCCACACATGCACAATCATGTGCTCACTTATATATGTATTACACACTTAACCAAAAAAAAAAACAAAAGAGGCATATGCTACTATAGTCACTCCCGAATGCATTGGCACCTGCAATCCCATCAAAATCACTACATGAAAATTACCTTTGATGATGAAGTATAATCATCCCAACCAGAGGAGTGCCCCCCGACAGATCGAATTAATGGGTGACTACACGAGGACTTTCTAGTAGGTAATGCTTGGTCAACATCAACCTAAAGGCTTCTAGAAAGGCAACAACTTGACTACCATTGCCATTGATGGATGCCATGCATCACCAATTCACAGCAACTTGGGCTACTTATATCTAATATACCATGACCATTGTAAATATCATCCTTTGGGGGGGGGGGGGGGGGGGGGGGGGGCCACCTTAAAAAATCCTTTACATCACATGCAATTAAAGCTTAATAAAAAACCCCCTTTACACATTTTGTGGATTGGAATAAAACTATCTACTTTAATATACCCTTGGGGGGGGGGGGACCTTAAAAAATCCTTTACATCACATGCAATTAAAGCTTAATAAAAAACCCCCTTTACACATTTTGTGGATTGGAATAAAACTATCTACTCTAATATACCCTCCTGTTCAGTGCAGGTGATATATCTAATACCTATAAGGTACACCTCTTGAGAAATCATCCACTTTTAGATAAAAACTAATCCCAGCTTCTACTATGGAAATTAAAACCCTCTCTAGTCATATGAAGCACCATCTACACTATCTTTTACCCTAGCGCGCCACTCGGTTTATCTTAAAGTTTTTTTTAAAAAACATGATCACCTCTCTCTAGCCAATGGTCCACATAAACTAGCCTAGGGACATCTAGCCTATGTCATCAACATGCATTTTCCACATGAAACCAAAAGAGCAACATTAGCACTACCTAATCACCTTTGCCTCTGGTAGTCACACTTTTGAATCTATCATAAACTAAGTAGCCTCTCCGCTCGTGCATATGAGTTTGTTGGCATACAATCTAGGTGATTGGCACCCGTGAGAGAGAGAGAGAGAGAGAGAGAGAGAGAGAGAGAGAGAGAGAGAGAGAGAGATAAATATAGAGCAAGAACAACTAAAGAGAATGCTCATACAATGAGAATGAGGGGCAAAGGGTCACTTAAATACCAGTAAAGCAATATAAAACAATATAAAATGGGGATGCCCTTGTTCATGGCTAACATGCTCTAATAAATCTAGCACATCATCAAAATAATGGCAAGTGACATAAAAAGCTAATAATTGAGCCACATCAACTAAAAACATGCCACTTCAATTAAATTCTATTAAATAAGTAAAATGGGACCACATGCATATGCAAGGGCATTGTACCCATGTACATGCATGTTGCACAACTTTGGATTCCACCATCTCGGGGCCATCTGAAATATCTCCAACATGGAGAGGCCTATAAGAGTGAGAGGCATAATTTTTTATGAGGAGATTTCGATCAAATTTGAAATTGACACCTAAGTGCCAAAGTAGATGTGGATTTGACCACCCCAGTACTAAATGCTAGAGATTCACCTTGCTCAATTTTTTTCTTTTTGATCATAAAATGCAATTGTTCCTATGATTTTTTACAGGTACAAATCTGGCCTTAAACTTCCCTTGATGTACACTCAACAAATAAAGAACAAAGGTTTTGGGTGACTTGCCTTTGTTGGTGTCTAGTAAATCTATTGAGGAAAGACTTTGGTGCGTAACATAGAGATGCCACGGTTCACCCCAAAATATAGACGTGTGAGGTAAGGTTGATGTATAAAACCTTAGACCTAAGGCTCATCCTTGACTTACTAATAATATAAGGGATCCATGTCCCACAAAAAGGTGGTCACACAGAGTTTGTGTATGGTGTTGTGGAGCATGCAGGGGCCACAAGAAAACTTGTCTATTTTTCAAAATTTTGTACAAATCAGTACAAATGTGCACGAGCCTTTGTGAAGTACATGTGTGGTCGAAGGAAACCAATTGGCTAATTGAAAAATCCTTCAAAGATCAGAGAAGTTTAAAACTAGGTTTCTGGTTAGGGACAAGCAAGATGCATATAGTATGGTTTTAGGAAGGCCATGGCTTAGGAGTGTGGGAGCTATACATGATTATGTGGGTCAAACTCTGACCATACAAGGGCATTATACAAGAACTCAAGCCGAAACAAAACACCAAAAGCTGGAAGAGAGCCCTACAACTAGAGGAGTTGTGCATGAAGTATGGGTCAAAGAAAATGGAGTAAATGTTGGAATCACTAAATATTTTTCCCATAGCAAAGATAGACCTAAATGCACTACTAGTGGGTTTTGATGAGGGGACCACTTTAGGCATTTATAATGCTTCACTATTTGGCCATGATAGGCTTCCAAATTTGATGCATGGCTGCATTTTATAAAAAATAGTTAAGTCTCTAATTTAGTCCCGTTGTATAGAGCATAGTTAATTTTCTAGACTACCATTATATTGTTTCCTTAAGCTTAAGTATATTTTTTAATCAAAACACATGGATGTTCAGCCCCCATAGTTTATTTTTTTCTTATAGAATTAGATACAAAAAATCACATTTCCCTTGTTCTGTTAGCTATCATTGAAGTTTTTTTTATATTACGGTTATCCTTATTACCACTATTTATGCATATTCTTGTATTAGAAAAAACATGGACTCTCCTTGGGCCTTTTTGATTAGTGAAGGCTTAAGGGAGAACCAATGAGAGGGCTCTTGGGATATCACTTAGAGGGGGAGGAATGGTTGGGGTGCAACATAATTGTTTCCCTCTTTAATGCTTGGTTCTTAGAGAGTGGGGGGAGGGAGGCTTGGGGGGGGGGGGGGGGGGGGGACGGTGTAAAAGGGGGAAAGAGGTGTCATAAAAGAAGGAGGGACCCCCCCAAAAGAAAAAATGCGCAGGCTTAAAAACCTTAAAAAATGATGTTTTTTAAAAGTGTCAAAATTGACTCATTTGCCTCTAAAACTGTCCCAAAACATATACTAACTTTAAAAAGTCAAATCTCCCCCCCCCCCCCCCCTCTCTCCAAAAAAAAAAATAAATCCATTTTTCTCTCCCTCTATCACTACTTTTGTCTCCCACACTCTCCCTCTTCTCCCTCCTCCCATTCTCTCTCTACAGTCAAGGCAGCCATAGCCAAAAGCTTTCCACCACTCTCTTCCTCTCTCCATAGCTCCCCCTTCTCTCACACCTCCATCAACCCTCTTTAGTCCCACACCCCATAGCCCACAACTCACCACTATCCTCTCTACCTCTCACTCCTCCCCTCTTTCTCTATCTCTACTATCAAAGACACCATAGCCAGCATAGGCAGCTCACCTCACCCTTCCCTCAGCTCCTCATTCTCTCTCCACAGTACCCACACACAATAGCCCACAGCCTTGCCCACTTCTCTCCCTCACCTTCCTCCCACCCATTCCCAATCCCTTCCTAAGCCCAACTTCCCAAGCATGTCTATCGCTAACATGCATAGACGACCCAAACCAGAGATACAGGAGATTGTGTTGCATAACACAAAAAATTCAGAGGGGGGATGGATCCCACAGGTATTTAAGAAGGGCTCATGGGTCTACATGCAACCGTCCAGTGCTGGACCTCATCGCGTACGATGTCGAGGTGTATTGGAACGCCATTGGAAGGGAAGACTATTGGCATTCAAAGAAACCAAGTTCGGGATGGTGGCCATCGTGCAACACGTGTACAGTGTAGCTGAGATCCACCTGTAGAGAGCTTCAACTCAATTTGCACCTCATTGTAAGTCCTCATGGTTTAGCTATCCCATACATATATCATGTTTAACGTGCATGCGATCATTTTGTTTGACTAAGGGCATTTGTAAAGATGTTTTTTCATCCAGATTAGTTGAGGAGCAGCCGCTTGAGTGCCTCTCAGACACGTTCATGGTCATGCATGCTCACATTGGGGAGCTTATATTTCCTAATGTCTCGTCGAAAAAACTTACGAGCAACGAATATTCATGTACTCCCACAAGTACGTGGTACCGAAGTCAAGCCAAGGCTATGGTAGGTTAGAAGCCGTGGAAACACCCTCATTGTAGAGTGCAAAATGGACAATCCCAGACCATTGGGCCTTGGTTTCTTTCAAGCACAAGGTGCTGCAAGATTTCCAAGGGTCCCTAAAGTTTGGTAAGGAAACCAGATTGGTGGGTCTCAATTGGCATTGTCCCATCCATTTGTTTGTGCATGCATTCCGCTCTCTGCCGATTGTGGAAACACCGACAATGTTTGTTTGCAAAGAAGTTGACGTAGATGCAATGGACACCATTCTAGGTGTCAATTGGGGCTATGTTGACGATTTGCATGATGGTGACCGTTACAAGTGCAATGTGTCCCCCACACAGCTTTGCCTTCGATATTTGAAGGCAAGGTGCACCTTGTATGCACGGTTTAGCTACGAAAAGTGGATGCACAAACGTGGAAAATGGATACCCTTGCAGCTGACAGCCGAAGAGGTTCAATCCTTTAAAATTCGTGTTTGCATGTCCAATAATGAGGTGAAGGTGGTTGCAGTGAACCCGCATTGGACTCTTGCCAATCTTCAGAAACATTTTGTCATAATGGGATTCGAGGATGTCGGCAATGCAAGTTTCAAACTGGAACAACGCAAGGTCTTCTTTGTGGTTGATTAGATACCTTTTCTTAATTTTTTTGGGTATTTATATCTTGATTGCCCATTTTTTGGTTGTGTAGATTGGAAGGCGGATGGAGGCCACTGTGCTTGTTTACAAAGATTGGGCTACAGACGAAGTCATCTTGTCTAAGTGAATTGGCTTGTAACTTTACTCTTTTATATTGATAGCCGTTTTTTGGCTTTCCATAATTACCATAGTGAGCTACCTCACCCTACCAAAATCACCCAAACATTGTGGCTATCCCTACCATTTCACTGTACATAGGCGTGTGTGAGTTAGGGGATTTTTTCCATATTTTCTTAAAAACCCTCAGCTAGCTAGCTAGTTGAGCCAAAAAAAATAAAATATTATGGCCCATTTGTGTGTAAATATTGCATTGTATATATGGCCTAAATATAGGGACATTAGGCAAAATTTGGACTCACAAAGGGGCCCTTTAAGGAGTTTGACTTTACCTCTCTCTACCAAAATGGGCGCATGGATAAATTTTTGCAAACAAACTCCAAATTTGGCAGAGGTTTGACAGTTAGAATGTCCTCTTCAAGCTCTATCTACTGATATATAGCACACCATGAGATTCCTCATATTTTAGAAGATTCTTTTTTTCACTCACTTAGATTCCGACAGAGTTGTCACATCATAGGTGAATCAAAAAAAGAATCTTCTAAAATATGCGGAATCTCATGGCGTGCTATATATCAGTAGATAGAGCTCCAAGAGGACATTCTAACTATCAAACCTCCACCAACTTTGGAGTTTGTTTGCAAAAATTTATCCATGCGCCCGTTTTGGTAGAGAGAGGTAAAGTCAAACTCCTTAAAGGGCCCCTTTATGAGTCCAAATTTTGTCTAATGTTTTTATAATTATTCTGGTATTTTATTTAAATATTTATACTTAGGTGTGTGTTTTATTAAACCTCTGTATATCTTCTTTCATCCTCTTACACCATAAGTATATGCCAATGTGTACATACTCTAACCTTATATTTTTCTTTTAAACAAATAACTCCCACATTTTCACCCTCACCCTCGTGAAAACAAAAAATGTTTTCTACTCCCTTAGTCACGTTTATTATATTATTTTCATTTATTTACATACCTTTTCCTCTTTCACCCAAAATAATACAAAGAGGGACCATATCATATGATTCCAATATCTTTCCATATCCATAATTTCTTCATATTTTTATTATTATTTTTACTCATTATTATAACACCATGTGCTCATTGAGCTAAAATCCATGAATAGTCCATACACTAGTCCCACCATGTATATATTGCTTTCTTCACCAATAATCCTCCTCCATGCATGTGTAAAGGGCAACTTGGATGCTTTGTATTATGATATTGTTGGAATTAGGGTTGCAGAGAAACACACACAGCTTGGAGAAGACGAAGGACGCTCAAGGCACACAATAGAGAGTGTATTACTTAGTGTGCAATGGAAAGATAGATAGCCCTATAGTGATGGGCGTATATACAATGCACGGGGGAAAAAACCTCCTAAAGAGGGAAAAAATGCCCCGGCGGTCCTAGTGTGTTCACACACATCACTACCACATGTATATGGTAACAAAGCCCCCCTGGAGTGATGCGGTGAACGAGAGCTGGCACATGAGTAAAGGGAAGTGCCATGCCCTGAGGACAGGATCAGTCCACAAAGGGGAGTAAGCCCAAAGCTTTGCAGAAAGCTTCAAGCTTCTCACGAGACAATGCCTTTGTGAAAAGATCTGTAAGGTTGTCCTGTGTTGGCACATAAGCCAAGCTGATCTCTCCTGCTGAGAGCCTCTCTCTGACATAGTGGTAATGCACCTCAATGTGCTTTGTGCGAGCATGAAAAACTGGGTTCCTCGCAACTGCCAATGCGCTCTGACTGTCAGTGTAGATAGTGTTGGTAGTGTCCTATCCAACACCCAAATCAGCCATAAGGCGTCTGAGCCATACACACTCAACCGTAGCTGTGAAGAGTGCCCTGTACTCAGCCTCACAACTCGAAGTGGCCACAGTAGGTTGCTTCTTGCTCAACCATGATATACATGAATTGCCAAGCATGAAACAAAAACCACTTGTGGACACTCGCGTGTCAAAACAACCAGCCCAATCTGAGTTCGAAAAAGCATGTAAGTCTGGCAGCAATGATCCCCCCTTGGGATAAAACAAGCCAAGACGTAAAGTGCCACTAAGGTAGCGGAAAATCCTCTTGACATCCTGCCAATGCTTAGACCCTGGGCTATGCATAAATCTGCTGACTTGTGAGACTGCAAACTGAATATCCGGCCTCGTGTTGCATACATAAATGAGGCAGCCAACAACAGTTTGGTAAAGAGTGACATTAGCAGGATTGCCAGCATCATGTAGACTCAACTTCAAACCTGTTTCCATGGGAGTGGCAATAGGTTTGCAATCCTCAAGTCCAAACTTACATAGCAATGTCTCTATGTAACATTTCTGACACAAGGCAATACCACCATCACACTGCTTAAACTGTATACCCAAGTAATGATGCAACAGCCCCAAATCTTTCATCTTGAAAGTAGCATTCAAATCAGCCTTAAATTTAACAATATGTCTCTCATTTGGTCCAGTGATCAGCAAATCATCAACATAAAGAACCACGATGAGAAATACATCACCCTCACGCTTTACATACAACGTGCTTTCTGTTGGACTGTTACGAAAGCTTTGTTTGACCAAATGAGTGTCAGCTTTCTCATAACAAGCACGAGGAGATTGCTTCAACCCATACAAAGCCTTGTTACATTTGCACACTTTGTCCTCTTGTCCTTTTATGACAAAACCGCGAGGTTGCGTTACATAAACTTCCTCAAATATGTCACCATTCAAGAAAGCAGTAACAATGTCTGATTGATGTACATCCCAACCAAAATGAGCTGCCAATGCACATAGAAAACACACAGTAGTCATACGACAAGTGGGAGCAAAAGTCTCTTCATAATCTATGCCTTTTTGCTGTGCATAATCCTTTGCAACAAGTCGAGCCTTATGGCGATGGATCTCACCATCCGGTTTGCATTTCAACTTGTAAACCCACTTTGTACCAATGGCCTTTTTTCCAGGAGGCAAATCACATAAAGTCCATGTGTCATTTTATATAAGTGCATCATATTCTGATTGCATGGCAGCCATCCAATTTTTTGAATTCTGTGCTTCATCAAAAGTCAGAGGCTCCTCAACATCATGTAAACTAGACACAGCCAAAGCATAACAATCTGATGCATAAGATGCATGGCGAGAGCCTGAACGAGTACGACTAGACAAAGGTGCATCCAATTTACTATCACGCAAAGTGTGCACCAGCCATTTTGGTATACCTCTAGCTTGCTCATTTTCAGCCCTTTCCTCATCAAGTACATCATGTACATCTGCATCAGTAATAGGCTGATCTAAAACATTTTCAGAAACCCCCATAGGCTGTACATTTTCCTCATTGGAACTTACATTCGTATTTCCACCACTGAAAAGAGGCAACAAAGTGTCATAAATGTTCTGTGAGCTTACATTACTGTCTCTAGAACATGACAACAAGGGCTGAACAGAATCTTCCACAAACACTACATCTCGAGAAACTTGAATACGTTTTGTTTGCGGATGATACAACATGTAACCTTTGCTTTCAGCACTATAACCAACAGAAATACATTTGACAGCCTTATCATCCAATTTTCTGCGCTGCACTTGTGGCACCAAAGCATATGCCAAACAGCCAAAAACACGCATGTGCTCAATAGAAGGATTTCTATCATGCCATGCTTCATATGGAGTAATAGACTGCAAAGCTTTCATAGGACACCTGTTTAGTACATAAGTGGCACACATGATGGCCTCAAGCCAAAAAGAATGTGGTAAAGCTTGACTTTTGACCATACATCGTGCCATTTCCGTCAGTGACCTATTTTTTCTCTCAGCAACACCATTTTGCTGAGGCATATAAGGCACTGTACATTGGTGTTTTATCCCACGACTAGCCAGAAATGCATTAAATTCATGAGATATATACTCCCCCCCTCGATCGGAACGGAGGGTGCCCATAGTACATTTCGAGACATTTTCAGCCATAGCCAGAAATTGTTTGAAGCACATAAAAACTTTGGACATGCGGTTAATGAAATAAATGAAGGGAGTGGGGAAGTAAATTCGTCATTCCTGCCTAAAATAGACCCTATGCTTCTTGAGAGTGTGCATGTGAATGTTCCATCCACTGCACCTCCTGATCCTTTAGGACTATCTCCCTTTGAGGTTTTACTACCCGAGGGTAGGAGTCTTGCCGAAGTGCAAGAGATCGAACGCTATATGCAAGCAACAACGGAGAGGGAAATTGAGAACCTACGAAAGCTAGAACAAAGTCGAGCCCTGAAAGCAAAGGCTCCTATGACAACAATCATGCCAGTCGAGCAACCGAGTGCTCCCATGGTGGTAGTCACGGAGGGGCAAGCTATGGGGAGCAATAATGCTTCCACTTCAAGGGAAACCTCCATCACGCCAGGCCTAGATGGGATATTCCTAAACGAAAATTGGGAGTATGACCTACAAGCAGAAGCTTTAATCGATCGGTACACAGGACACACCTATCATGTGGGTTGGTTAGATGTTCTACAATCCACATCGGGTGCTACTAGCATAGATGAGCAACAACAGAAAGTCTGTGATGTCCTCCATAGGATTGTCGAGTTAGAAAGACAGAATACAGGGATCAACATGCCTTCAACAGGCCTAATGAGATTCTTGGATACGGGAAAGGCCAACCAACCAACCCTGTCACAAATGGAGACTCCCTCAGTGAGCCCCATTGATCCTCCATATGTTGTTTCGCCAGGAGCCTCAGTACAATCTGAGCCCACAAGTGGCAGCTTTACCTTTCCAAATCTAGTTCATCTTTCTCTTAATGACACTACGGCTACCATGCATATCCCAATTGTGAGCATGACAAGAAGTACACCATGGAGTTTATTTGTTAACACTGCGCCGATGCCTAGTAGCACAGTGCCCCCAACTATACCTACATGGATGTATCAATCATGTGCACCTGTCGTACCTCAGCCTCATGTAGCTCCTACACCTCCGATTATTCCAAGAGCTTACAATCCACAATGGAATTATCCAAGCTCTTATACAAGTGGAGCCATGCCATTTAATAAAAACATGCCATATCAGGCACCCCCTATGCCTAGGGCCACGCCTGTAAACTTTGGACCACCGTCTGGTACACCACCATACGAAATTTGGGACCCAAGAGCCGCGCGTATGCCAAGGCCAAGGCCAACTCCCATCTCACATGTGGTTCCAGGAGCACATACACCCATTATACCTGCTCAAATAGGAGATTTGGCAGCATTTGCTCAAACTATCGGTCTCTCTATTGCGGAAAACATGCGTAGTGCACCTGATAGAGAGCCTAGGAGCAAGGCAGTTCAAGTAGCTAAGCTCACATAGAAATTCAGTGGAGACGGAGATGCTAGAAAGCATATGGAAGTCTTTGAACATGTGTGCGATTCCTTGGAAGAGCACAATGAGCTACATAAGTGTAAGGCTTTGAGTTTGACCCTAAGCGGAAAGGCTGGAGATTGGTATAGAACCTTAAGAGTAGAAGAGAAAACAATCTACTCCACTCTTAGGAGACTATACTTAAAAGAATACATACGAGAGGGAGTACTTTGGGGTGTAGCCTCTCAGCTCCAGAAAGCCCAACGAGAAGAAGGTGAATCCGTGAGAGACTTCATTAGTCGCCTAAAGAATTTGAATTCTCGATGCAATCCAAACGATCGATTCAACAACAACCAATTGCTCAATAGATTCATTAGGGGACTACGACATGAAAGTATCTATAATGGCCTAGTCATTAGAGGTATCACTACTTGGGAAGCAGTCACCATGAATGCAATCCAATTGGAGGATAATTTAATGATTGCAGGAGAAAGAGTGTCTGCCGAGCCGAAGTCAAGTAGCTCGCAAGCATCAGGGCATGAGCCAATGAAGATAAAGCCAATCGTGAAAGAGCAAACGATATCTGAGATGACTTTGGCAGATCTCACCAAGGCCATCCAAGAAAGCCTTAGGGGTAATCGTGCTCCACAAAACACTCATATGTATCCAAGAAGGGAGCAACAATGGTGCTCAATTTGCTTGGGCCCACATACTACGAGTGAATGCCCTACTTTCAGAGTAAAGTTTAACGGGACTTGTAATGCGTGTGGTAGGTATGGCGATCAAGCAAAGGATTACCTAATGCTTAAACGCATCATGGAAAATAGACCGCCTATAGCTTGGGCAGACTCACCTCGAGTTCCTGCATTGATGCCTACCCCACCCATGGAGCAACAGTTGCCATTACAGCACATGGTCCCTAGAACCCAAAATGTGGTCCAAACCACACCGTTGCCAACTCCAGTGCTAGGACCGCAACCCCCTCATCCAAGAGTTACACCTATGAACCAAATAGGTTGCGAGTCATCTAGTACTTATGTAGATTGCGAAGGGGACATAGACCCTAGTATCACCTATGGAGTCGACATGCTTGAGGAGTGTCCCATGTACTATATGGAAGACCATTGGGTACAAATCAAACCGGTATATCAAGCTACTGCGCTAGCAGCAAGAGGCCAAAACATTAATAGTTTTGCCAGGAGACCACCTCTTTAGTGCTACGAATGTGGTGGACCACATCGAGTAGCTGAGTGCCCCATTAGAATGCAAAAGAATGCTGCACTAATGCAAACAAGTCAAGGGAGTGCATTGGCAATGCCAATACTCATTTGTAATCGTTGTGGCATAGATCATTTGATCGCACAGTGTCCTAACAATCCAAACGCACCGAAAATCACACCATTGAACTTAATAGAGATTGTTGATGGGACACCACCAACTATAAACATAGCACCAGTGAATGCACTCACACGGTCGATGCTCCAAAAGCAAAATTACATCCTCGAAGAGAGAGATGCTGCATCCATTGGCCGAGCGAGAAAGAAGAAAACACGAAGAAATAAATCCCTTAATGCTTCTAGATCAAAACCTAGTTCAAAGACTAACATAGGGATAGGAGAGGATCCCGTGTATATGAATGACCCTGAGGATGACTCAGATTGGATAGAGACCACGGAGACCAAAACTGTTACTACAAAGGAAAAAGCCAGTGAGGAGGATAACGAGAAGGAATTATGACGAACACCAAAAGAGTATTCAAAGTTAAACCACCCAGTTGCGAACCCCCAAGATAAGCCACGAGAGGCAAAAAATGAGGATTGCAAGAGAAAAATTGGAACCTATCCAAACCCAACAGTGGAAATTGAACGAGTCCAACAACTGAGGGGTTTGGTGGAAGAAACTCAACGAACATTAGAACCTGAACCCAAACATATCCAGATGTCGGACACAGTGTTTCCCACACAAGTTCAACCTCACAAGAACTACAGGCCGTTAGCTATACCCAGTATCATTCGGGAAGAGAGTGAGGGTAGGACAACTGAAAGTGGACACACACCTTTCCTACTAGAGAGAATGTTTGGTGAGGGAATGCCCGACCCCCTTGAGGAAGTGGAGATTCCATCTTCACCATTCTCTTGTCAGGGTCCTACGTCCCACAAGATGCCATTAAATGTTGCCAAATTGATGGATTTCATGTCTTCAGAAGTTAGAACCACCATCATGTCCAAACTATATAAAGACCCCGAGCTAGTCTCAGCTCTTCGAGCCTTCCTCAATGGAGAATTACAGGCCGGATTACCACAGTTTGCACATATGAACAAACCTGACTCGGTAATGAATGATGAGGAACATTTAGCACCACCATCTGACCTAGCGGGACATGAATCTGTAATTGAAGTACCCGTTAACAAGTTGGGGCAATACTTTGAAGGTGATGAATCTAATGCTACTCTACCAATCACTACTAAAGGATAAACTGTAAAGGGGGTCCTTGACGGTGGTGTGGGAGTCAGCATGGTGACAAAGAGTTGTTGGGAGTCTATGGGGCGACCTCACCTTGAAGCCACAAGCGTAGTGGTAAAAATGGCTAATGGATCTATTGTTACGCCTATTGGAATGCTTAAGGATCTCAGGATGAAGGTCTTGGGACACAAGGTAAGGCAGACTTTCATTGTTATGGATTTTTCCAAGCATCCTATGTCATTTGAGATGATCTTAGGGCGTCCATTCATGAGGGAAGCAAAAATGGTGCATGATTGGTCCAAAAACCACGTCTACTTACAGTTCCAAGACTCTGTCATTCGAGTTGATCTTTTAAGTGGTCGAACGCATCCTCTAGGAAATAAATTCATCATTGATAATCGATCAGACACAACAATTCACTCAGCTCCATTACAGTATTGTTACACGTGTAACGAAGACACGGATATTGGGAAGAACTCTCCTTATATGGATATCCTACCCGGAATGGCTGAGTCAGACAATGTCGATTGGGTACACCTAGCGGCAACTATAGATACATGGGGAGCTAGAGGAACAACCTGAGTAACACCAGATGCGGAAGAGATACCACACATTGCACCAGTAAACATGTTAGGTGTAGCGCATGTAACATCCGATGATAAGAAAGAGGCACACCTACCTGAGAGTGAAACCGATGATTCCTCAAAGGCTTCAGGCCAATACACATCAGAAACGGAATCTCAGGGAGAAATGGATTCAAAACCTGAGGAAACATCGAGTGAGCCAAGTATGGAAACTGAACACTCAAGGTCTAGTACGACCATCTATGGTAATTTATATGAGAGTGAAGAAGATACAAGCGAAGACCTATCAAGCGAGTCGAGTTCAAACATTTACCAAAATCAAAACCTTAACAAGAAACAAAGGTCATATAAGAGACGATGATATCGAGCAAATGTGAGAGCTAGGATAAACAAGGAAAGATCTACTGCAGAATGGCTTAGCTATCTAGGGGCATGTGATGCTCATCGAAAGCTAGTAGACAATTGGGGTGAACATCTCCAGAGTGTCATGTGGTGCAGCCCGCGACCCATTGACCTCGCTCAATTGGAGGTTACAGAGTCGAAATTGAGTCGAACTATAAGAAGACGTCAAAACCGAGAGTTAGCACAACAACAAAAGGAGGCAAAACTAAAAGAAAGTTCTCCGTCAGGACGAGAGCCTGCTGACTTACATACGGCTCCTGAACATTTTAAATCTTATACCATGGGGGAGCAAAAGGTTGTGTCTGCCAAAGCCCAACGAATACCTACCAATGGAAGTAGTGGAGTCTATGATGGTCCAGCGGTAGTTAAAGAGATAGAATTAGCAGAACCAGGTGAGGAGTCTAAACCAGTCTTTATTGCTCAAGACCTTACCGAAACTGAAGAGGCTGTACTTAAGGAGCTCCTCAAGGAATACAAGGATATCTTTGCTTGGACATATCATGACATGAAGGGCGTTCCACCTTCTGTGGTGCAACATACAATTCCCGCGGACGAGTTTCCGCAGTTTCATGGATTGCCTAATGAGAATGCATAGACATTTATTGAAAAATTGAAAGTTAATTGTTTACTGCAAAATATACTAGACCAAGCTATATTGTAGCGGTTGCTGCAATACAATTTACAGGATGAAGCAAAAGTTTGGTTACACAATCATGAAGAGTTGTTGCAAGCACAAACTCGAG
Organism: Adiantum capillus-veneris; assembly: GCF_014529385.1. Lineage (NCBI taxonomy): Eukaryota > Viridiplantae > Streptophyta > Polypodiopsida > Polypodiales > Pteridaceae > Adiantum > Adiantum capillus-veneris. Next base: position 114,860,578 of record NC_140956.1, on the reverse strand, counting down.
CGGTAGTTTTGGACTACAATCATGGGAAGCAAGATTTCCTAGCACAATATATATCCATTGAAGTACGTGAGGAAGTTTGGCATGAAATTTTGAGGTACACTCAAAAGGGTAATCAGAGTGTTGACGATTTTGTCATGCAGTTCACCCGTTTATGGGATAAATGGGTCCGAGCTTTGGGAAATGAAATCCCTCCATCTATGTTAAAGAAGGACCATTTTGTGGCCAACTTAAAAGAAAGCCTGAAGTTCAAAGTTGAGCTGAAAAGGTCCACCACCTTCGAGGAGGCAGTCGCTATCTCCAAGAGAAGGAATGGAAGGCTCAAAGACTTAATGAGTATGGGAAAGTGGTCCCTGTGCAAAGAATAATGGTGGCCAAAGGGAGGAAGATCAGGTAGAGACTGGAGGCCAACATATTCAAAGGGTTGCTAATACTGAACAATTACAACAAAATATGCAAGACATGATGACCATGATGCAGGAATTGCAACTTAGTGTTCTTGGAGGTGGAGGCGATCGTGGTCGCGGTCGTGGTAGAGGGATGGCTCAGGCATGCGAAGCTCATCCTGATGCTAATGCGGGTCATGGACAAGGTGGTTTTGAACCAAAGAGGAGGTTCATTCCTACTTGCTATAATTATGGTGAGCTTGGTCACATTAGCACTTATTGTTCAAAGACAACAAGGATGGGACGTGATATGTTCCCACTCCACCAGTAGATTCCCAACAGGGCTAATGATTATACATTGGATATACGGGGAGATCAGGGTGTTGAATAGGAAATTCAGGCCTCAACCTCTTGTGGTCATGTGGGTATTGTGTGAGTTGTAAAGAAGGAAGCAGATGTGCTGCCTGTGACAAAAGGGAGAGGGAAGGCTATGTTGCACCAGGTCCTAGCAAAAAGAAAGGGAAGGAGAAAGAGGGTGAAGATGCAAAAGACAAGATGAAGAGAAAACCTCGTAGACAATTTGAAGTGGTAGATTTGCCTTTGGGACAAGGCCAAACAGCTTACAATTAAAAGGAAGACCTAATTGAAAGGAAAGTAGATTGCACTTTTGAACAGTTGATGAATATGGTGCCCAAATTTAAAAGGCAGTGGTAGTCATTAGTGAATCCAGAGAAAGAGCCGAAGCATGGACAAGTCAGAGTGTTGGTTGTGGTAGAGTTAGCCGACATTTGTCGTGTGGTGAACGCTTCGCACAAAGGTGTGAGCATGGGAGAAGACTACATTGATGGAGGTGCTCAAGTTTGTGTGATCACACGGTCATGTGTTGAGAGACTGGGTCTCATTACATGCGGAAGCTCTGGGTTTTGGATTCAACTAGCAAACCATGCAAAAGTAAAATGTTTGGGAATGATCAAGAATTTGGAAGTCAAAGTCTTTAACATGAAGGTTATGGTAAACTTTCATGTTATGCCAGCTGGCTTGGGAGCTTTTTCTCTCATCTTGGGATGACCTTGGTTGAGAGATGTTGGTGTTGTGCAAGATTGGGGCAAGGGCACAATCGGTGTACAGGGCAAGAAGGGTGAAAAGAAAGTGTTTGATATGACTACAAAACAACCTATGGCACTTGAAGATGTGAGTGAGAATGATGAATTGGAGAATACTAGCGATGATAGTTCTAAAGACTCAAAAAGTAGCACTCGTTGAGTTCCAGTGATGAGAGTGAAGTGTCATTTTTGTTGTTGGACAAGGAACAGAGAGAAGTTAGTGAAGTGTAGCAATTATCAGGGAATATAAATGCTTCAAGCCGTTTAGAGTAGCTGGAAGAGTTGGTGCAACCAAAACAGGAATTGCTAGTGAAGAAAGAGTTAATTCAAAATATGTTGAGTATTAATTTGACACAAGGAGAAAGAAGGGAGTACTTAGCAATGTTGGACAAGTTTGCAAATCTTTTCATCACTTCATACTAGGAAATAAGGGGTTTTGTTGGGGATCCTGTGAAGATCGGGCTAGTTGAAGGGGCCAAGCCAATACGACAGAAATTAAGAAGTATGGGTAAGGAACAAATGAATGCAAAGGAAGAAGTGGATACACTATTGGATGCAGGGTTCATTGTGCCATTTGATAATGCTGAATGGGTGATCCCTGTAGTGGTCACTCAGAAGAAAGATGGGCGTTGGCGAGTTTGTGTTGATTACAAGCCATTGAATGTAGTGACCAAGAAGGATCCTTACCCTTTGCCTGCCATTGATCAACTTCTAGATGTAGTGGCTGGTTTTGAAAGATACAGTGGTTGTGATGGTTATTTAGGATATTTTCAGCTTATCCTTGCTTCTGAAGACCGGAAGAAGACTACTTTTATCATGCCATGAGATTGTTTCTACTTTTGATGCCTTACTTTTGGGTCAACAAATGGGCCTGGAGCTTTTGAAAGGAAAGTGGATTGGGTCCTTACCCCGTTCCTTGGGAAGTTTTTCAAAGGGTTCATAGATGATTTTTGTGTATACAGTTCAAGGAAAGAGCATGTTCAAAAGCTTGAGATGACTTTCGTAAGGTATGATGAATGTGGGGGTCAACTCAATCCTAAGAGATGTCATTTGGCACAGCCATGGGCGAAGCTTCTTGGGCATGTGATTTCAGAAAATGGTATTGAAGCAGACCCAGAGAAAGTGGAGTCTTTGTTGTTACTGTCATCTCCAAAAGATACCAGAGAGTTGGACACTTTCATATGAAAGGTTAAATATTTGTCTCGTTCATACATTGGGCATCACAGCTATTGTATCCATTGCATCAAAAGTTAAGAATGATCCCTTGGAATGGTCTCGTGATTGTGATGATGTTTTTGACAAAGTTAAAGAGGTTTTGAGTACGTTACCTATTATGCAAGCACGTGACTGGAAAAAGGAGTTTTATGTTAACCCATCAGTGGGATATGATGCCATTGGGGCCATGTTGTTGCAAAAAGGAAAAGAATCTCAATATTAGAAGCCTGTTCATTATGCTAGCAGAGTAAAGTCTCCTCATGAAAGAGATTTTTCTGAAATTGGATTGGTAATGACCAGTATGGTTTATGCTTACAGGAGATTCAAACACTACTTGTAGCTGCAGAAGTCATTTACCTTTCTTACCAGTCATTCATTGCTTCCCCAGTTGTTCAATAATTCAAATGTAACAAAAAAAATGATGAGATGGGTAATTGAGCTCCACGAGTTTCAGTTCACCTTTTTGGTGGAGGAGAGTACTCGAGCTAATTTGGAAAATTTACTCACTTCTAAAGACACTCCTGTTTTGGTTAAAGAAGAGGTGGTGCGGAAGAAAAAATTCGAGACTCTTGCCATATCTGATGCTTCACTGTTATACCTTGATGGTTCTTACCAAAGAAGTCATGATGCTGCTTCAAAAGGCATTGTCATATATGATGCACAAGAGAAGCTTGTAAAAACAAAAGGGCTAAAACTTGATGCAAAGAGCAACAATGAAGCAAAATACATGGCTCTTGAAGGTGGTTTTCACACCCGCTTATAGTTGGGGATTAGACGCTTACAGATTAAAGGAGATGCCTTGCTAGTCGTAAAGCAAGTATTGGGAGTATGGAAGAACAAGAATCCTAAACTGAAGAATTTATGCTTCAAAGTTAAAGCGTTACTCAAAAAGTTTTAAGCATGGATTTTGCAGCATATTGAGAGGTCTCAAAATGAAGAAGCGCATGATACTGCCCAAGAAATGATCACTTCTGTGCTTTTGCTAAAGGCAGATGCTCCTTTATATCATGGAAGGGAAATGTTATCGAAGGAAGTGGATTTTCTATTGACAAGTGTCCTACCTGAAGATTTACCATCTTCAAAAAAGTATGTGTTCATAAGGAAACCCAAGAAATACAAAATGCTTGATGATGTGCTATACATGAAAGGAAGTAATTTGGTTTTACGTCGTATGCCTTGGAAAGAAGAGATTTACAAAATCCTGGAAGAAAATCATGAGGGATCTTGTGGAGGCCACTTTGCCATGAAAATCATGTTGCATAAAATTTTGCAAGAAGGCTATGAATTGCCAAACATTCAGCTGGATGTTAATCATTGGTGCAAGTCATGTTTGCCTTGCCAGAAGATGGGAAAGAGAATTTTGAAATCAAAATTGCGACAAACAATTCTAGATTTTGATGTGTTTGAAAAATGGGATCTTGATGCTATTGGACCCTTACCTATGACTAGCAAAAGAAATTCTTACATTTTGACAGCAGTGGATTACTTGTCACGATGGGCAAAAGCGAAAGCTGTCAAACTGATTACTAGTAAGGAGATGGGAAAATTTGGTAAATTTGGTGTACCCCTAGAGCTACTTTCTAATAGAGGACCAGGATTTAGAGGAGAGCTGTTTGATTTCTTATGCGAGAAGCTCAATATACAACATAGGTACAGTTCTCCTTATTATCCACAATGCAATGGTCTCAATGAGAGATTCAATGGAGAGTTGGTAAATATCTTAACAAAGATGAGCCAGACACATGGGAATACTTGGGATTAAAAGTTGTCGTGGGCATTATGGGCCTATAGAACTGCTATCAAAACGAGCACAGGATTTTCTCCTTACCACTTCATCTACGGCAAGGAAGCTTTATTACCAATTGAAGTGGAAACTCCTGCACTTGTCATTGGGTGATGAAGAGCAATCAAATGCCTGACAGAAAAGCTTGTTGGATATACAATGCTTACAATTGGACAGAGTTTTGGCTTTGTGCTACTATGAGGAAGTATCAAAGAAGGCTCAGCTAAAAGCCAATGAATGCGTGGAGGACAAGAAAATTGAAAAGGGTGATTTGGTTTTGCGATACGATAGTAGGTTGGAAAATACCTTTCAGAAGAAGTTTCAAATTAGATGGGAAGGTCCTTCAGTGTTTTGAACAAATTTGATAATGGCACATATCATTTGGCTGATTTGAGTGGTGCACAACATAATTATCATGTTAATGGTTATAGATTGAAGAAATACTTGGCACATTTGATGACAATTGTGATAGATGAGATGCTATCGATAGAGGAAGAAAATGTAGAGACATTGGAGAATATAAGTGAGGTTTCTAGGGAGGAGATGCAACAGTTGTTCACCCTAGGAACCTCTGCTTGTCATGAATATCAAATAGTCAAGGGGGGGTTGGCAAGCTGTGCCAGACATTTTTTGGATAAGCATGGTCATTAAGTCAGGCCAAAAAGCTTTCCAACTAGCCTCATGTATATATGTGTACATAGCCCTGCAAGTTTTGGAAGTGGCCTTATAAAAATCCATGTACAAAGGTGTGATTTTTCCTCGCTTGAATAATGATGTTTTGGGTTGTTTGAGAATCCAAAACATGGTTTTTAATAAGTATTTTCAGCCATGCTTTATACCTTGTGAATCGGACTTGTACATCATGAGTTATGGGCATCTGAAGCGGGAGGTCTTAACTTAGAAGGTGATTGCGAGTGCATGCGACAAGGGTAACTCGACCAACTTGGGGGTCTAATACTAAAGAAAATGCTAAAGTTTTACATTTTTGGAGATAGCCGAGGTGATGGGCTTCAAGCTGTGTGTTACGACGCGTCATTCGATGACCGGAGCAGTAAGGTATGCCTCGAGAAAAATTGTTCGAGAAGTCCTCTCATGCTTTGGGAAAATCTGGGAATTTTTGGGGAAGTTGGAAAGCTTGGAGAGAGTTTCCATGTGGCATGAAAGTAATCCCACATGAGAAGAGGAAAGGGGAAAGTGGGGCGTATATAGGGCACTTTGGGTGCCCATTATGGTGTATCATAGGTGAGGGGATTTCTCTCAAGGCTTGGCTATGGGGGCTCGTGGGCTCATGGGGAAGGATATGGTGTAATTTTTGAGTTCCCACTGCTTGAACAGGCACTTGGACACTTTTTTGGTCCCCAGACACTTGCCCCCACCCCATTCCTTGGTCAAATGGTCACCGATAGCTCATTTTTCACCCAAAAAAGGCCAAATTTGGACCAATTAAAAGGTGCCTAAGGAGAGAACCATGTCGGCTAAGAGGAGAGAAAATACCTTGGGATATGATTTTAAAAATCCCCCTTTTAATAGCTACAATTCTCTACAGAACTGCAAAAACTTGCAGAGAGCTCATTTTTGAGCAAGGAAAAGGACACCTCCATGTTCGAGCGACCATAACTTCTTCGTTTCTTCTCTTTTTTTGCCTATGGATACTCTACAGACATCTCCACGAGATGACATTTGTCATGATGTCCTTTGTTTTTCATGATTTTAAATGTGTTCCATTCTTGGAGGGTTTTTCATCAATCTCTATAGGTGTTTACCACAGGTGTTTTGGTTGTGCAATAGTTCTTCATTCCGACGGTGTAGCTCATACAAGGCTATAGGGGAGTTTATTTTCCTTCTTGCTTGCACGCTAACACTGCAAGAAAAGCTACTTGATAGACAGGTTTGACTTGTCCCTAACATCCTCCATGTAGTATTGTGTACTTTCTTCAAGTGCATCAATCCCACAGGCAATATTAGGGTGTAGCTCATCCTCGCAATCCACACAAGCAAGAGATGACTCACAACCCACTTGATTCACAAAGGTGATTGTAAAATGTGGGGGTTGCGGTCCTAGCACTGGAGGTGGTAATAGTGTTCTTTGAACAACATACTTGGCCCTAGGGACCATGTTTTGTGTGGGTTGCTCAAGAGGTGGGGCCGGCATCAATGCAGGCACTCGAGGTGTGTCCGTCCATGCTAAGGTTGGTCTATTGACCATCGCGTGTTTAACTACTATGCAATCCTTCCCTTGATGACCATACCTCCCACATGCATTGCAATTCCAATTAAGTTTTACTCCAAAGCAAACTGAGCACCATTTTTGCTTCCTTCTTGGATACATATTATTGTTTTGTGGAGAACGATTGTCTCTAAGACTTTCTTGAATGGCCTTGGTGAGACCTACTAAATTCATCTCAAATATCTTTGGCTCTTTACCAATAGGCTTTATGGTCATTGGCTCATGTCGTGATGCTTGCGAGCTAGTAGATTTAGACTCAACAGACACTCTTTCTCCTTGAATCATTAAATTGTCCTCCAATTGGATCGCATTGGTGGTGACTGCTTCCCAAGTGGTGATACCTATAATGACTAGTCCATAGTAGATATCCTCATGTCATAATCCCCTAATGAATATATCAAGAAATTGGTTATTATCGAAGCACTCATTTGGATTACAACGAGAATTCAAATGCTTCAAGCGACTAGTAAAGTCTCTCACGGACTCCCCTTCCTCTCGTTGGGCTTTCTGGAGCTAAGATGATACACCCCAAAGCACTCCCTCTCATATGTACTCTTTCAAGAATGGTCTCCTAGGAGTAGGGTAACTTGTTTTCTCTTCCACCCTTACGGTTTTATACCAATCCCCAACCTTCTCACTCAAGGTCAAGCTTAAAGCATTACTCTTATGCAGGTCATTGTGTTCTCCTAGGGAATCACATATTTGTTCAAATACTTTGATATGCTTTTTCACATCCCCGTCTTCACTAAATTTTTGTGTGAGCTTTTCTATTTGTAATGCCTTTCTTCTAGGCTCTCTATCAGACATGTTACGCATATTTTCAGCAATAGATCGATCGATAGTTGAGAAAATGTTTCCAAGTCAACAAAGTGAGTAGGTACAGTGGGGACAGGGGCTCTCGAGACTGCATGTGGAATGGGGGTTTGCATCGAGTTAGGCATACGGGTGATCCTTGGGTCCCAAGCTAGGTACGATGTTGTGCCATGTAGTGGCCCAAAGTTCATATGTGTGGCCCTAGGCATAGCAAACGTGAGATGTGACATGCTAATACTAGCTGGTATGGTCCCATTGAAATAAGGGCTTGGATGTTGTGGTCGTGGATCATAAGTTGCTGAAACAATGGGAGGGGTAGGGGCTACATGAGCACGAGGACCCATATGTGCATATGATTGATACACACTTATAGGTATTGTTGTACGCATTGGGCCACCATGTAGCATTGCTTTACTGATAAATGAGGTCCATGGCATGTTTTTTGTCATGCCCATCACTGGGGTAGGCATGGTAGCCGTGGTGTCATTAAGAAAAAGATGAGCTAAACTTGGAAAGATAAAGCTATCGCTTGTGGGCTCAGATTGTTCTGAGACCCTTGGCAAAACAACATATGGAGGATCCATCGGGATTATTGACGGAGTCTTCATTTGTGATAAATTTGGTTGCTTAGCCTTCCTTGTATCCAAGAATCTCATAAGATCCGTGAAGACATGTGGATCCCTTTGTTCCATCTCTCTAGCTCAATAACCCTATGGATGACATCACAACTATTTCTTGTTGCTCCTCTATGCTAGGAGCACCCATTGTGGATTGTAGGACATCTAACCAGCCCACGTGATAGGTGTGACATGTGTATAGGTCGGTTAAAGTCTCCGTTTGTAGTTCATACTCCCAATTTTCATTTAGAAATGCTCCATCTAAGACTAAAGTGCTAGGGGTGTCCATTGAACTAGATGCAATGTGGCTCTCTATGGTTTGACCCTTAGTGGTTGCTAATGTAGGAGCACTCGATTGCTCGACTAGCATGGCTGTTGACATAGGGGCCTTTGTATTTAGCTCTCTCCATTTCTCTGCCTTGCGTAAGCTTTTGATTTCATTTTTCCTAGCTGCAAGGATATATCGCTCAACCTCGTGCACTTTGCCAAGTCTTCTACCATCAGGTAATATAACCTCGAAGGGAAATAGCTCTGAAGAGTCAGGGAGTGCAGTGAATGGAGTATTCACATGCACACTTTTGAGGATCATGGTGTCTAAATTGGTCATGAATGGTGAATTTACTTCCCCATCCCCTTCATTTACATCATTAGCTACATGTTTGGAATGAGTGGCTCTACTAAAAGTCTCTTTCAAGCGGCTAAGCACGCTCGGCCCAGGACCTTGGGTCCATGTCATGCATGTCTTGGCTTGAAATATCAAGATTGGACATTCGGTAACCTCCATGACATCGTAGTCAGAGGAAGAGTCACTAGATACAATATGTGGGTCCAGAGTGGTACTACCTCAAGTTCCTGCTGAGGGCCTAGAGCCTAATGTGGAGGAATAATGGGTGCCCGCGCAAACGGAGACACTCTCTATATGATCATCCTCTAGCACATGACCAGAGCGTAGGTGCATGTGACCTCAACACCCTAGAAGTGCTGATGAGTGGCTGTGAAGGCCGCTCACCTAGTTTTTTGGGTGTTTTGCGACCCAAATTTACTCTCAAGTTTTTGTTTTTTTAACTCCTTTTTTCTAACCAAGCCACGGAACATGGCGTGTGATAGATCAAAATGAGCGTCTTGGCTAGAGGGATGCGCCATGATTTATAGCCCCCAGTTCAGTTACATAAATCTCTTGAAATCCTAAAAAAATCTTTTTCTAATAAAAAAGAAGGCTAAAATTAGTAAATTTATGGGTGTAAGCGTGAAGGGAAGGGTGGAGGACTTGAAGGACTTGTCCCACATGCACTCCCTTCACTTTGAGGCGGTAATTTATATATATATATATATATATATATATATATATATATATATATATATATATAGTAGTGTCTATACTATATCATAAAACTAAAGACTACGGCCTAGGCTTGGGCTTGGGCTTGGGGAATGATCCTGATCCCTTCCTTTTATTACGAGATTTTTTCTTTTTTCCTTTTGTTTTTGAAATTGCTTTTTGATCTCAAATTTTTGAACGCTTTTAAAAAAAAAAAAAAAACTATTTCAAAAAAACTTTGTGTGGATAAGGTTTTGTTGCATAGACGTCAAGATTACGCGCACAAAGCCAGCCTAACATGCGCAACTGCACCTTGCAGCTACAACACACTGCAGACTAACAACACTAACACTACAATAGACTACCTAACATTGCACACTGCAACGCACCTATACAATGTAGAGATACTAACACTATCAAAACCTGCACATTAAAAATTTTAACAAAACTAACAAAACCTGCTAAACCTGCACATTAAAGCCACTAATAGATCTAATAAAACCTGCTATAACTTGCACATTACAGCCACTAACAAATATAATCCAAACTCAGAAAAAATAAAAAACAAATGAAAAGAATGGCTTCAAGAGACAGCACAGAGTGCTCCTCAAGCTTAGTGCAAGGCAATCCCCAGCAACGGCGCCAAAAATGTGCGCTTCTACAGTACGTGTCGGAGCCTGGGGACTTGTTGAACATTGTGTATGAGCCACAAATGGCTACAAGCACACAACTAGACTATCCTAGTAACCTCAAAGGAGGACAATGGTGTGTCACTCACCGTTCAATGCTTGCCGTCGCGAAGGATCCCGTGCCGCAAAGAAGAGGGAGTTTCCATCACCGTGCTCAAGCATCTCGTCATCGCCAATGCAGGCGTAATGCTTGATTACTCTCTCTCTCTCTCTCTCTCTCACTCAAGCATACACACACAGAACTGAGTTTTGGGCAATGTCTAATCCTTGTGTGAGTCGTATACACTGATTTTGCAAAAAGGAATTTACAAATTTTTGTACCAAGTGTGAAGTCACTCTTCACTTCCGTGAAGCTTCTCTTCACAAATGATGGAAAAACTATTTTTGCTTTGTAGTGTCAAAGTACTCAACTGAAGATGCTCAAGAGAAGCCTTTGAAGTTAACTTTTTCCCCTTTGAATGGAAACTGCAACATTCTAAAAAAGGGTGGGTGAGCTCAAATGCTTTGATGTGCCTACAAGAGAGATAATGTGCTCCTCTTTTGTTTGTTGGTGTGAATAGGGGTTGATAGGAGGGAGAGGGCTTGATGGCCCTGGGAGCCCAAGCTTAATAAGATAATTTTCACAACAGACACTTATACAATCAGTAGGGTCAGGCTAGGGTAGAGCGCACAGATTGGGAAACTCAGGTCCCTATCAGACCGGGTCGCCTGTCCTTTGTGAGTTGGATGGCTTTGACCACCCTCATCCCTATATGGCACGCATCTGGCTCAGAGGGGATCTAGGGCCCAAATTTGGGGGGTGAAGCGGCTTTAATCTCAGCCGTCGGATCATGTAGTGAACTGGGGGTGAACTAGGGGTGGGTGAATCGAGGGTGAACTAGGGGCAGGTAAACTAGGGGTGGCTGAATTGGGGGTGAACTAAGGGTAAACTAGGGATAGGTAAATTAGGGTGTGATCATGTGCCATGCCAACATGGTAGCGACCCATGCTAGTGTGGTGGTAGGGCATTTGTGTGGCAACCGAGACGTCCCAGAATACCCACACCCCGTGAGGCTGGTCAACTAGGGGTGAACTACGAGTGAGCTCGAGTGCCATTTTTGCCCCAAGTTCACCCAGTCGATGGATGGCTGAGATTGCATTGTGATTTCTGCTTCTCTTTCCCACCATAGAGCCCCCCTGGTTGGAGCCGTGCCATAGAGTGATGAAGTTTGACCACCATGCCCTTGTGTGAGAGCAGTCTCGCTTACAGAGGCCATTGGAAATGGTCACACTCAACGTAGTGATGAAGTTGGAAAAGCTGCTCTGCAACCAATCAGATGGAGAGATCAGAGCGTGGGCTGAGGTTGGGCGGGCAAGGTAGGTCGGCACACTTCTGGGGAAAGTGTGCTGCTGAGGTGGACAACCAACTATGCTATGAAAACAGGGGTAGTGCAGCGACCTGGTGTGACAAGGTAATGCATCGGCACAACAACTGATTGGTGCATGCAACACAAAGCATCATTTGCATGCCCCAATGTGACAGGGCCTCATGAAGTGGGCGGGTACATTGGGTAGGTATAGGTAGATGAGTGGGTAGGCGGTGCAGTTGTCCTGCAAAGGTAACAAGTCAAAGACAATAGCCATGGAGAGAGGCTACATGTAGGCAACTGGAATCATTAGAGCAGTGCCTTGAAACTTGAAACCACTAGCAACAATTAGAGGTGGCAACACTGGCGAGGTTAATGATGAACATGGTTCTGAGTAGGGACCTTGGGCTGAGTTATGGGGGGAAGATGGGATTGATAATTGCGTGGGAAAGCTGGTGCAAGACAACAAGCTAGAAACAGGCAATGATGCAGCTTGAAATGGCTAATTTGGGCGGTTTTGTTGTAGTTGGGAGCGATTTGGGTGGAGTGAGATGGGTTATGAGGGTGAGAGCTGCATACGTGATGAGCAAATATGGTAATGGGATAGCCGGAATAGCGGGACGACTCAATAAAGCCTAGGAGCAATTAAGGATGCGAGTGACCTTCTGGTAGCACCTTGACCATCCCCTTTGACTTGATAAATTTTAATCCCAATGTGGTTCAAAAGAACAGAACCTTTGAAAGCCAATGGCCATCCTTGTGTGGGACACTTTGCCCTAAGCTTAGGAGCCTCAACAAGGCAGCATAACCTAACAACCCCCACTGTTCGTCTCACCCGCGATTGGCGATGCGAGCGTCTGATCACTTGCATGGACACTGATATCTCCCACTCCCCCTCATTCAATGCATGGGCATCCGGTCCACCAGGGGGTACTACCTCTCTCGTCTGCGACAACTCTTTATCCCCCTCATTGACGTCTCTTTGAATAGAGTTCTGTCCTCTCTGCTAGCTGAAACCCAGTTTTGTGAGCTTCTACATGGACTCCCGAAGAACATCACACAAACTGCCATGGATGCGTGAGAGTCATCATCAATGTCATTGCTTGCATCATCGCCTATGTCATCGCCTACATCATCACTAGAAGACTCTAGAAGAATCTAGAAGGATCTAGAAGATTCTAGAAGTATCAAGGAGATTTTAGAAGCTTGGAGAAGATTTTGAAAGAATCTAGAAGTTTCTACAAAGCTCTAGAAAGTTGAAGAAGGATCTAGAAGGTTCTAGAAGAACTAGAAGAAACAAGAAGGTTCTAGAAGATTGGAGAAGATTCCGAAAGACTCTATAAGTTTCTAGAAAGCTTTAGAAAGTTGAAGAAGGTTCTAGAAGATTCTAACCTCCTCAAGAAGAACCTATAAAGTTCTAACCTCCTCAAGCACTAGTATAAATAGGGGTCTTGGGCCACAAGCCCCTCACTCTTGCCAACACTAGTCGTAAGGCTCCTATGAGGAAAGCCCTCTTCTAGTTTGTTTTATGTTCAAGTCTTGTCCTTGCAATCAAACCTTATCTTGTACTCAAGCCATGTGATCCAAGTCTTGTATCTAGCTCTCTTAATAAAGTATTAAGTCTTGCCAAACTCTTATGAGTGCGTATAGAGCTAGAAGAAGCAAGAGAAGGTGCTCACAATGTACTAGAAGACCCTAGAAGATTCTAGAAGCTTGGAGAAAATTTTGGAAGAATCTAGAAGTTTCTAGAAAGCTCTAGAAAGTTGAAGAAGGATCTAGAAGAACTAGAAGAAAAAAGAAGGTTCTAGAAGCTTGCAGAAGATTTCGAAAGAATCTAGAAGTTTCTGGAAAGCTCTAGAAAGTTGAAGAAGGTTCTAGAAGAACTAGAAGGAACAAGAAGGTTCTAGAAGATTCTAACCGCCTCAAGAACAACCTAGAAAGTTCTAACCTCCTCAAGTAACCTCCTCAAGCACTAGTATAAATAGGGGTCTTGGGCCACAAGCCCCTCAGTCTTGCCAACACCAGTTGTAAGGCTCCTATGAGGAAGGCCCTCCTCTAGTTCTTGTCTTTTGTTCAATTCTTGTCCTTGCAATCAAACCATGTCTTGTAAAGTCATGTAATCGAAGTCTTGCATCTAGCTCTCTTAATAAAGTATTAAGTCTTGCCAAACTGCTATGAGCGCCTACAGAGCTAGAAGAGAGCAAGAGGAGGTGCTCACAATGTACAAGAACTTGGGACTTGATGACAAGCTTAATCTTGATTACAAGAATTCCATGAATGCTTAAAGAGTCATTGCGGGTGTCATTGCCTGCATCATCAGGTATGTCATCGCTCGCATCATCACTAGAAGACTCTAGAAGAATCTAAAAGGATCTAGAAGGTTCTAGACGTATCAAGGAGATTCTAGAAGCTTGGAGAAGATTTCGAGAGAATCTAGAAGTTTCTAGAAATATCTAGAAAGTTGAAGAAGGATCTAGAAGGTTCTAGAAGGAACAAAAAGGTTCTAGAAGCTTGGAGAAGATTCCGAAAGAATCTAGAAGTTTTTGGAAAGCTCTAGAAAGTTGAAGAAGGTTCTAGAATAACTAGAAGGAATAAGAAGGTTCTAGAAGATTCTAACCTCCTCAAGAAGAACCTAGAAAGTTCTAACCTCCTTAAGTAACCTCCTCAATCACTAGTATAAATAGGTGTCTTGGGCCACAAGCCCCTTAGTCTTGCCAACACCAGTTGTGAGGATCCTATGAGGGAAGCTCTCTTCTAGTTCTTGTCTTATGTTCAAGTCTTGTCCTTGCAATCAAACCTTGTCTCTTGAACTCAAGTCATGTAGTTCAAGTCTTGTATCAAGATCTCTTAATAACGCATTAAGTTTTGTCGTCAAGATTAAGCTTATCATCAAGTCCCAAGTTCTTGTACATCGTGAGCACCTCCTCTAGCTCTCTTAATAAAGTACTAAGTCTTGTAATCATGATTAAGCCTATCATCAAGTCCCAAGTTCTTGTACATTGTGAGCACCTCCTCTTGCTCTCTTCTAGCTCTATATTTACTCATAACAGTTTGGCAAGACCACAATCTCTCAATCTTCTCAAGACACCATGGAGTCGACTATGGAAGGTGTTATCAATATATTGAAAAACATCCAAGCTCAATTACAAGAACTCCGCGAGAGTAACACTCAACTTCAAGGAGGGCGAACCCTAATCTTGAGACTGGCGTTGCAAGATCTTAACATCAAATTCAAGAGCTTCAAGAGACAAGAACACATCAAGCAAAGCTGCAAGATCCAGCTAGTCTCAACAACATAAGAAGGAGCTGAAGGTCAGCATGCCTGAAAAGTCTGATGGGACTAGATCAAAGTTTAGAGGTTTTCTCCAACAAGTGCGTCTCTTCATTCCAATGCAATGAGAGAATTATCCAGGTGATGCCTCTCAAGTTGGCCTTATTGTGACCCTCCTCTCGGATACGGATCTCTCTTGGTTTTCTCCCTTGCTTGAAAAAGAATCTTCTCTCATTCATGACTTTGAAGCTTTCATGCAGAAGTTCTCTGCAACCTTTGGGGATACTGATAGTGCAAGGTTTGCTGAAACCAAACTTAGAAATCTCTACCAAGGATCAAGGCCTGCATCCATCTATGCATCCAGAGTTGGACATCTCACAATGATTTAACTTGACATGAGGAATATTTCATTAGCCAATTTTGGTGGGGATTAAAGGATGACATAAAAGATCTTTTATTGACTATGCCAAAGGTTCACACACTGAGTTCATCTCTCAAGCAATAGAATGTGATAATTGACTATTTGAGAGACGAAAGGAGAGGCATCTTGGGGAATCATTGCGACCCCAAACAGAAGTGACACATGATGGCTACACACCTCAATAGGGCCATGAATAAGCATTGAGGGCCCCATGCAAGTTGATTCAACACGGTTTCAACCTCTCTCAGTCCAGGAGAAGCAAAGGCCATGCATTAATGACTAATGTATGTATTGTGGAGAGCAGGGGCACACTGTTCAACAGTGTCCAAGGAAGAGAAGGGTTAAGGTTCATGGTGCAATGGCCTCAATGTGTTTGGAAAACATGGACGTTCTACCTCAATAGAGACCGAATGGCTAGACAAAAGACAGGCAAAAGAAGGTCTCTTTCTTCCCGCTCATTCCACTTCAAGTTTTATGCTACCATTCAAGATCCATATTCCAGGTAGACACATGGATTGTGAAACATTACTAGATTTAGGCGCAACAACGTGCTTCATGGACAAAGAATTTTCAAAAGAACAAGGCATACCACTTGTGGAGAAGTCTAATCCAACGACTATAGAAGTCATGGATGGCTGTCCCCTTGCTACAGGGGATGTCAAGTATGAAACTCGCCCCATAGAAGTAACATTAAAGGAGCATGTTTCAAGAATAGAGTTCAATATCATACAAAGCCCAAGAAGTCCAATTGTTATTGGGCTACCGTGGGTTGAATCATAATCCTAACATAAATTGGAGGGCTCAGAGAATTGAACCACAAAAAGTCCAAAAGAAGAATGGAAGGCATTATAGGCCTATATATCTTGGAGCCAAGGTCTTCATGCATGCATCCAAAAAGTATCCAGCTTTCTTGATATTTGCAACACCGACCGACACGTCAACAACAAAAATCTTGGAGGCATTTCCACATCAATATCAAGATGACAATGATGTTTTTGAGAAGAAAAATGCAGACCTCTTACAGGAGCATCGACCCTATGATTGTGCTATAGAGCTTCAAAAGGGAACCCAACCCCCTTTTGGCCCAATATACAAGCTATCTCAAGATGAATTGGTAGAATTACAAAAACATATTGATGAGAATCTTGCTAAGGGGTTCATACGGCATTCAAAGTCCCCAGCAAGAGCTCCAATACTCTTTGTAAAAAAGAAGTAC